>NC_058028.1:1478268-1570159 GCF_019176455.1 Solea senegalensis | reverse complement strand
GTCGTACAAAATTAGTCAAAAAAATCATAGTAAAGTATGTCGTACAAATTTTGACAAAAACGTCATAGTATAGTATGTCGTGCAAAATAAGTGAAAAAAAAGTATACATAGTATGTCATCCAAAATCAGTCAAAAAAAGTAATCGTATAGTATGTTGTCCAAAATGTGACAAAAGAGTCATAGTATAGTATGTTGCCCAAATTTTGACAAAAAAAGTCATAGTATAGTATGTCGTCCAAACGGTGAAAAAGTCATACTATAGTATGTCTTCCAAAATCGGTCAAAAAAGCCATAGTATAGTATGTCATCCAAAATCGGTCAAAAAGCCATAGTATAGTATGTTGTCCAAAATAACTCAAAAAAGTCATACTATATAATATGTCGTCCAAAAACCGTGAAAAAAGTCATAGTATAGTATGTCGTCCAAAATTGGTCAAAAAAGTCATAGTATTGTATGTCGTTCAAAAAATCATAGTATGTCGTCCAAAGTTGAACCCTTATGTTTCAGGATTGCAGAGTTTCTTTGTTCCAAACAGGACTTGAACCCCAGTCTTCTACATGAAAGGTATGAGTGCTAACCACTACACCAACCTTGCTGTCTCTATGGTTATCACATCATCACCCTATAGTATGCAGTCCAAAATCACTGATAAGAGTCATAGTATAATATGTTGTCCAAAATCACTCAAAAAAGTCATAGTATAGTATGTCGTCCAAAAACGGTGAAAAAAGTCATAGTATAGTATGTCGTCCAAAAACTGTGAAAAAAGTCATAGTAAAGTATGTCTTCCAAAATCACCCAAAAAAGTCACAGTATAGAATGTCGTCCAAAATAGTCATAGTATACTGTAGTGTACTGTACTATACTAGTTCTTTTGGACCGATTTCGGACGACATACTATACAAATGATAAAAAACAATATCAATAACACACATTGTTAATGCGTTGCCATGTGATATTTTTCTGTGTATGTATGTTGTACATATGAGAAGTGTGGTTAGTCATTTACAGTTTAGCTGCAGGGAAGAAAGATAGAATTTCGCTTCACTAAAATAAAAGTATCACTGTGGGATGTCGGTGTAAAAGGTTAGAAGGGAAATGTTTGAATTTTGTACAACTTTCTAAGCTTTGGTGAACTCATCACTGCTTTTATGGCCTATTTAATACTCCACTAAGTCAAGAATAAAAAGTAATCCAGTGAGGATCAGTGCTGCACATTCGTCTGAAGAGGATAAATACTGTAGTTAAAAAAGAAGAACAAATGGACGATTGCATTTAATTATTCTGATCACTTTAGGAGGATTTTTTTGCGAGATTTCTTTTTTTTACCATGTGAAAAAGTAACACTAATGAGATTTTGTCATTTAACCAAACAGCCTTAAAAAACAAGAAACACAGACCTTTGGAAACAATGACACAGTCACACTCCACAGTATCCACAGCTCAAATTCAGCTGTGAGAAGTGTTACTAACACTCACTTAGTCTCACTTTCCCCTCATCTTCTGTCTAATTAAAGAACATCCCTGCACTGGCTTGACACCTTGTTAGCAGTACTTTTAGAAACTAAGCAACACCTCGACGCCTTCTGTTTACACTGGTCCATAAAATAGTCATGTAAATAAGTTTTCTTCTGTGGTAGATCTGTAGGAAATGTCCCAGTTTCAAATCAGTGAATATTGATCATTGTCATAATAAATGTAAAATGGTTAAAAACAGATTTTGCAGAAAATATATTTACATCCAAGGGAAGACATTCAAAGTGATTACATGTGTTATACTGTACCTCACAGTGTGTTTGTACAATTCATATACTATACACTATACTATATGGTTGTAGATTGAAGCAATTGCTGAAGGTTATTTTATGATATTGTCATTGTATTATTGCCTGGGCTTCATCTTAGAAATGTTTTTATTTGCACACAAACCAATTAGTGTTAGTGAATTCAACCTATGCATTTAAACCATCCTTTATACAAACCAGGAGCAGGAGCAGGAGCAGGAGAAGGAGCAGGAGAAGGAGCAGGAGAAGGAGCAGGAGAAGGAGCAGGACCTGTCCTGGGTTTTGAACTCTTGACCCCCCTGTTACAGGCCCAATTCACCTCCACTTGGCCGTGGGCTGCCCATCTCTGCCCAACATACATGCATTACAGTTTATAATCTGTGATGGTCAGACAAAAACAAGACTCACAGCTAGATTTCAAAAACAACAGTTTTTATTGGCCAATTTACAGAAAGTGCTGTAGTGACCATTCCAAAGAAAAACAGACCAAAATGTCCAGAGGAAAAAAAGAGAAACCTTAAAAAAAAAGAGAAAAAAGAAAAACAACAACATTTGTTTTCCATGTTAATTTCACCGCCTTCTTCTTCTAAAACGAACATCAGGACAACATTAGGACTTGGGCCGCTGCAAAATCCACCAGTGGGTGTGGGTGGAGGGGTGAGTGGGAGGATGGGGAGTGAGGGGGGACGTTACAAGACCGGGTGTCACAGTAGATGAGGAAAACTCTTAAACATCATATGAGATCTTTACATGAACACAGAGCTACAGGACACACACATACACACACATACACACACATACAGTCACTTCCCCAACAGAAAACCTTTTTGACTTTGACCAAACCTCAGGTTATCAGTGGACAACTGAACCATCAACCACTTGTTTTCTGTCCTTTATGGACTCTCTGCAGTCAAACGGTGCACACAGATTGGATTAAGGATTAAGGATGGCCATGACTACAAATTAACGCCTGTCCACTTCAAGGTGGAAAAAGAAAAAAAACTAACCTCCCCCGACTGGGTTTTCTAATTTTGTCAAAAGTGACACTGCCAAAAGCCCTCACTCCTCTTTCTCTGATTTAATGCTAAAAGTTGCACCAGGCAACTTCACAAGCCAGTGGCCCCCGAGGGTTTCTAATGAAGTGGGATTTATGGAATGCGACTTCATTCCTTGGAACCACATTTCTTCCATTAATACCGCATTTCATTCAGTCGGAAAGTTTCTTGTTGGTGAGATGCACACTCACACACACACACACTCCTCCACTGAGTTCAACTTGGTAAGAAATGAGTGAAGTTGCATTTTAAACTTCCTTCTACGTTGAACCACCACAGTTTAAATGAGTTAAATCCACTTACTCACAGATTCTGATCTTGAAAAGTGTGAAACTCTTAATTGACTCAAACTTGTCTTGACTCAGTTGAACTTTTCCATACACACTGATGTTATTTATAGATTATGGACATGAAAGTACATGGTGGTGCTTTATCTTAAATTAAAGTTCCAGTGTGTGACATTTAGCAGGGTGTATTGGCAGAATGTGAATGAACAGTGACAGCGTATGAAGGTTTTGTTGCCTTGGATTTTTTCTTTTCTTTCAGGTCCCTCTTGTGGTGTCGCCACAGCAGATCACAGCCACACAACCTTCTCATTTATTCGGGCACAAGGAGCACACTGGTTGTGGTCCCCTGGTGGGTGGGGTCATTTTAGAGTGTCCAGTCAACAATGAGCAAATGGGGATTGGGTAATAGACTGAGGGGTACCCCAGCCCTTGACCTGGCAGGAACTCAAACTGGCAACCCTCCGGTTGCCGTGTGTCCTTTCTGCTTGGCCATAGGCTGACCACTTTCGATGCCCAGAAATAAACCTTTTATATGCACTTGAAGCCAGGGCCTTGCTTTATAGAGGCAGCCATCTTTAGCCACCATGTTTCTACAGCAGGCCCAAAGGACAAAGTTTTGAAGCATAAACCAATGAAGAGAGAGTGGGCGGGTGTCTACAGTGTTTTGAGAAGATTAAACCTGAAGATTCACGTATACACCTCATCTGCTGACCAACAACTGGACACGACTGTGAAGGCCGTGATCGTTTTCCTGACCGTGCTTTGTTACAATCTGCAGTCTCACCATTCGATGGCACTAATTCTTACACAGTGGACTTTTATCACAACTCTTTACTTTTTAGATCTGTTTTGGTCTCAACCAACTCAACCAACTGAGAAACGACACAGGACTCTTTAGTTGTTAAATGGTTCAGTTACGTACACGAGCCATTAATCACAGACGGCCATCAATCGCCATCATGTCTAGTTATTTATTTATTTAACCAAAAAAGACTTTCGTAAACACGCTAACATGTTTGTCGTATTGGGGGGAACATGATACTTCCCTGTGGGGTTCGCGTTATTGTGACCTTTCACATTACATTTAATCATTTTATACCTTCTTAATATAACACTTTGATCAGAGCTTAAAATCTCTTGGTTTACACACTTCATTGACTATGCATTATAGTTACATATAATTACATTTTAAACTAATCTCTTATTTTGAATATTGTTTTTTTATTATTATATTCCTTATTCCAGAGTCAGACATGCACTCTTGTAGCTGTTATTAAAGATGTCATTATAATGTTCTGCTCACAACATAACTCAGTCATTCAAACAACAAACATGTATGTTATACATGTTAAAGGGGAAAATGCTGTTATCACATTTTTAATGTGAAATATCTCAGCAGCAAAAGCTGAACTGAGCCCTGAACATGACCGCGTTCCTAAAGCTGCTTCTTTTCCTGAAATGATCTCATGGGGCTGTATGTGGATTTTTCCTGGACCTTTTCCTGGACCTTTTCCTGGACCTTTTCCTGGACCTTCTCCTGGACCTTCTCCTGCCATAGCTCCCTCGTGAAACCTCTGATCTGGACTCTTTTTGTTGTGTAAACATCTGATCTCCTGCTGCATTTGTTTCCAAGTTTACTGAAAAGCATTTTCTCTCCAGGAAAGAGTTCATGTCAGAAAACAGCTTTAGGCCCTAGAAATGACCACTTTTGAGAACCCTATTTTGATAAATAAAATTGGCTAGTTTGTTAATACCCTAACGTCTAGTTAAATTATTCATGCGTAGTAAATTTAGGAGCTATGCGTTGGGGAGGGCAGTGGCATTTGGTCAAATTTGATAGTGAACCACCTTAAAATGCCTCTGCCACACTTTGAATGGGCTGTTTATGGGTTAAGACTTCTGGTTAGAAGTAGGTTTAAGTCAGGGTCATGTGAGGATTAGTGTTAGTATGTAGTTCTGATGGTTAAGGTTAGGGTAAGAAGCTAACTGCTGGGAATGCAATATGTCTGTGAATGTCCTCACTAAGAATCCTGTACAAGAACGTGTGTGTGTGTGTGTTCTAAAACCTTTTCTGGCATAAACTCTGACCTTGTCAGGACCGCATGGAGACCAAAACCTATTCCTAATGAGGCAGGACCTAATTTCTGAGGAACTGGTTAAGTTTAAGGCTAAGATTTGGATTGGGTCAGGGATGATGCTTTGTTTAGTCTGTTTAATGAATGGAGATCAATGCAGTGTCCTCAGAAGAATAGTTTTGACCTTTATGACAACTATTAAAAAGTACAGCTTTCTTCCTCTCTTCCTTGTGGTCGCCATCATGGCTCGACTGCAGCTGCTACCGTGTCAGTCACTATGGAGGCAGCTGGAATGATTTGAACACACAGAGCTGAGACCGAAGGGTCAGTTCTGCAGAGACTCCTGCAGGCTCAGGGTTTGGGGGTGTGTACATACATATATGAGGAGGAGAGTCTCTGGGTGGAGGAAGGGAGTGGGAGGGAGGCTCACACATTATACTCAGTATTTACAAGAAAGGAGCATATAAAAATGTACAAGGAGACTCCTGTCGTCTCCAAAAACTCAGTTCAATATGACCTGTGACAGCACACCCATTATCTTTTTTTGTTTTTTTTTGAGTACCATTGAAAATATGCTATTTCTGTAAAATCACCTGGCTGTGCCACAGAGGCTGGAATAAAGACTGATAAATAATATGAAGTATACAAACCAAAAAATAGTCATGTTTCTCTTCTTTTCTTAAATAAAGACTATTTTGCATTAATGGGACATCAGAAATGTCACTGGGATCTAAAACATTAGCTTTGATTGACAAGAGGGATTCGACTGTTTTAGCAGTGGTGGAGACAGTAAGAGAAATGTAGTCACCTAAATTTGGCGAGCTGTCCCTTTAAGAAGGATGAGCGTCCTTTGATTGATGAGCAGTTGTCGAGTCGCGTCCTTTCTGATCAGCTGTATAAAATGGGGAGGCTTTGTGTGTGTGTGTGTGTGAGACGAGGCTATGGATACATCATTGCAATCTGTGTGCGTGTGTGTGTGTGTGTGTGAGTGTGTGTGTGTGTGTGTGTGTAAAGAGAGAGATCTCATTTTTAGATCATCAACAATTTATAAAGTCATTTTTATAAAGTTTGTTTCAACCTTCTGATTTAAGGTTTGTGTTTGTGATGTTGCAGAATGACTGTGTTTTTATGTTTGTGTGTGTGGGAGACACTGTGTGTGTGTGTGTGTGTGTGTTTCAATAACATATTGTTTTTTTGTCCCAGTTTAGGCCTTTCCTGCTTGAGCGTTGCATCCTGGGTAACTGGACGTCCACATCTTCCTCGCTGTCATCCGACTCAGCACTGGTGATGTCATCGTCTTCCTCGTCTTCTTCCTCCTCCTCTTCACTGTCCTCCTCATCCTCCTCGCTGGCCTCGTCCTCCTCCTCTGCAGCCTGGGGCTCCTCAAGGTTCTGTGGTGAGAAATATTTTGTTTCAGGAAATTCAGAAAGAGTCACCGCAGCGATGTTACATAATCATATCCTTTATGATAATAATAATATTATTATTATGTAACAATTATTATAAATAATTATTATTATAAATAATTATTATTATAAATAATTATTATTATAAATAATTATCATCTGGTTGCTTTCCGGACCCCTCGACCGAAACTGCACTTCTTGCTGTCACTGAGCAACTCCACACTGCCAGGGCTGCCTCTCTCTCCTCTGTGCTCATCCTCTTAGACCTTTCTGCAGCGTTTGACACAGTTCACCACCAGATCCTGACTTCCTCCCTTCAAGAACTAGGTCTCAGGCTCTGCACTTACCCTTCTCTTGTCCTATCTTCAAAACCGAACATACAGAGTAACCTGGAGATGATCTGTGTCGGAACCCTGTCCTCTAGCTACTGGGGTCCCACAGGGTTCTGTCTTGGGCCCTCTCCTCTTCTCTCTATACACCAACTCTCTTGGTTCGGTTATTCACTCTCATGGTTTTTCCTATCACAGCTACGCCGATGACACCCAACTCATTCTCTCTTTTCCCAGCTCCGACACACAGGTAGCAGAACGGATCACCGCTTGTCTGACTGACATCTCTCAGTGGATGTCTGACCATCACCTGAAACTCAATCTGGACAAGACTGAGTTTCTTTTTCTCCCACCACAGATCTAACCATCACCCTCAACAACTCTGTGGTAGCTCCTTCTCATACCGCAAGGAACCTCGGTGTGACACTTGACGACCATCTCTCCCTCACTGCCAACATTGCTGCAACAGCTAGATCTTGCAGATACATGTTGCACAACATCCAAAGGATTCGGCCTCTTCTAACCCAGAAGGCGGCACAGGTTCTGGTCCAGGCTCTTGTCATCTCACGCTTGGATTACTGCACCTCCCTCCTGGCTGGTCTCCCTGCATGCGCCATACGACCTCTGCAACTCATCCAGAATGCAGCAGCTCTCCCACACTACACCGCTCCTCCGCTCCCTTCACTGGCTTCCTGTAGCTGCTCGCATCCGCTTCTTCTTGCTTGCGTTCCATGCTACAAACGGATCCGGTCCAGCCTACATCCAGGACATGATCAAAACCTACACCCCAGCCCGCCCACTCCGCTCTGCATCGGCAAACCAGCTCGCTGCCCCCTCACTGAGAGGATCGCAGAGGCACTCGCAGAACTCCAGACTGTTCACTGTCCTCACTCCCCATCGACATCCAGACAGCTGAAACTAAACTAAAAACACATTTCTTCCGACTCTACCTCGACTAAGACGACAACACAAAAAAAAAAACAAACAAACAAAAAAATAAAAACTTGTACATCGCACTTATAACTAGCACTTCATAATTTGATCTACTTGAAGCTCTTACTTACTTCTTGCTCTTATTTGTACCCAAATGTTTAAATGCACTTTTGTAAGTCGCTTTGGATAAAAGTGTCTGCTAAATGACATGTAATGTAATGTAATGTAATAAATGTATATGTGACAAAACACAAACATGTCATTTCACAATATAAACTGTAGCTGTGACTTGGGATCAAAGTGCAAAGTGGTGCTATTTAATATCATTTATTCTAACCATGGAGCCATTGCTATAACTGTTGTTAGGAGATCATGTTATTATACAGAGTTTCAAGGTTGGCTCCAATGAGTAAGAAAACATTAATGTTTCATAATTATTTAATATTGTCACGAAATATCGATATGGCAAAATTCCCTGGAATATTTTGATTTTACAACTTTAAGCTGATATCGCCCAGTTGGCACCGACACCCAGACCACCCTCTTCACGTCCTATAAGCCTCCGGTATTCTCCTCAGACTCCTTTCATCCTCCTACCTCCATTGGGTTGACGGTGATCGTGAGAGCTGAGTCTTTCCAGGTCATGTCCGTCTCTCTGGTCATCTCGACCTGCTTGTCATCCTGTTGGTGGTTCAGGTGAATGCGGTAGATGCCCAGCACCACAACTACCACCAGGGCGGCGATACACATCACGATAACCACTGTGGCGGCACTTGGTACACCTGGACATTAGAGGAGATGGGAAGGTGAGAAAAACAGAAAAGATACATCTCTGTGTCAAGACCTGGTACTTTGAAGATGGTGTGATTTTAAATATCAGTATCTCGCTCTCTCTCTTGAACGCAATGTTCAGGTAATAACTAACTAACTAACTAACTAACTAACTAACTGCGGACCTAGACAACGATGAGCTTTAAAACTGCAAACCAAGTGAAAAGTCCAGCTATTAAAAGAGAAATATTCACCAAAAACCCAGTGATCATTATTTTGTCACTATTATTGGGTTTTCGTGAAATTCATCTTTGTTATTGTCAGTTTGACCCAATAAAAAAGTCAAATCACTGTCTTGGAACATGAGGCTAGACGTGCTCAGGGACCAGACCTTTGGACCACGTCCATGTTTCAACAGCTCCAGACACAGAATGATGCCACTAATGGTTGAATGGATGTTCTGGTGACAGCTCGTATATGTATATATTCTTTATCATCTGTTTGTGCTCTGTTGACGGTCGCCCTCTTAGTACATAATTCCACCACTTTGCTCGTATCCTGAGATAATGGTGTTTTTCTCTGGTGATTTTCTGTTATTACGGTTCTCTGCTCTCTTTGACATCGATTGCCTTTTCAAACAGGATATTGATTTCCTCCAAACGTTTCCTCTTTAATGATTTTGTATGAGAGGCCATTTGAACCTTTACATAAGATGGGTCCTTGTTGGTAATGGTGATCTTTAGGGTTCAGTTTTAAATGTGAAAAGTTTGTGTCACTTAGTTCATTCCCAACTAAGATTTCTGACACGGATTTCATGTTCCATGTTTTCAACGAGAGAGAGAGAGTATCCAAGTTTCATCTGGGACCTGGCACGAGACATACAATACAAGCACAACCAAACTTCAAAAACAAGGACTATCCCTTTAAACACTGAAATCTTCAAATGTTCAGTTTGTTAACCCAAGAATGACTGAACCACAGGGAAATGATGATGAAAGTCTTGTGCTGATTAAGCTAAAAAGCAATTTTTGTACCTTTTTGAAAGTCGGCCCAGTTTGGCTGTCAGTTCTCTGAAGACGGACACTTTAGTAGAGTTAGCATCCAAGATTGAGTCATTTATGCAACTCACAATGACAGTGTGGATTATTTCTGTATAGCTCTACAAAAATACTTTCAATTTGATTTCAATGCGTATGGCGATGAGTTACACAAAACATCCAGACATGAACACCTTTGTCCAGTAAACCTAATCAATGGGGACCAATGGTGATTGGGTACATTATTCAGCCCTTGACCTGTTGGAATTTGAACTGGCAACCCTCTGGTTAAAAGCCCAGTCCGTGTGAGTTATTATATAACCCATATGGGTCCCAATTGGGTTTGTTGGTGGTTGGTGGTTTCCATGGTGGTCCACCCGCGTTTGTCCACGGTCTTCCCAGTGGGACCCATGTTACTGAAATCTTATTGGAGCCTGGAAAGGGTATTAAGCGGGGATGGATTTGAAATAGGCACACACTAGAAGGAAACCGCTGACAACTCCATTTTGGATCCATATTGTCAGCCCTAATATAGCCTATATGGGCCCACATGAACATGCTGGCTGGGAATACTATCGTTAAAATCACAATTTCATCCACCATGCTCAGTAATGGTAGAATCTCATCATGTCTTAACCCAAGCATGAAGTATAACTTAATAGAATCCTGTAAATGAGCCATATTCATGAATGAATCGGTTATCTCCAGCTGTTTCCCCAGAGAGTCATGGAATGCATAACCTTTTAAAACAGACTTTCACATTATGTGAAAAGTATTACAAAGTAGTACATTAAAACATAAATTGTATCACTGATATATTTTTATTTTATACTGGAGTGGCAGCCATGAATGTGTCATTAACGTTAATTTAATTAATTTAGTTCATAACTCAAGGATTTGTCTTGATCTCAAAACATTGGAATAAAAACCAACCGACCTTTCTTCACTAGTCTCTGCCTGTGTGTGTGTGTGTGTGTGTGTGCGCATGCTCTAAAAGAGAGGCTGCACAAAGCTTCAGGCTGAGGAAGATTAAAGACTGTAGATTTAGTGTGAAAATCTAGAGAACTAGACTAAATCAAATGATCATCTGAAAAGTCCCCTATGAATCACACTCTCATTTAAACAAACACACACACACAACATTGTGTTATGATCTAAAAACATTGACACAAAAACCTCATGACTTAATCTCAATTGTTAATTGTGCTTTGCTGACTTATTTTTCTCTCCATCTCACACACATATGAACACACACACATATACGCATACGCACACACACACACACACACACACACACGCCTACCCCAACTCTCTGAGCTGTTAACAGCACTAGTCACTGAACTCCCCAGGACTGTAAGTAGGATCCATTAGAGCCTGATGAATTATTAAATGTGGTGTGGTTGAAATTTAAGACGTCTCTTCTTCTCATCGTGGTCTCTTTGCTTCTCAGAGGGAAGAAATACATTTACTGCATACTGGCTGAGAGCAGCTACACTACCTTTGTCTAGCCTGAGTACTTCCTGTTTTTGAGCGATCAATGAGAATGTTCCCATTGTATTTTGGTAGGACTCTACCCACTGATGATGTCACAAATAATATCAAACCTTCTATCTCTTATAATGGGCACACTGTACAAAATGACATGTATTTGAACAAAATGTGGCATGTGTATGCAGAATCTGACATTCTACCATCAAAATAAGTTACTAAGTAATCCAGATCTGATCCAGATTACAGATTTTAAATGAAACATGGTTCAGTCCCATTTAACAAGTTCAGATTACAGCAGCATTTTAACAGTTCATTTTGTCATGTTTGTCAACAGCAGAGGTGGAAAGAGAAGTAAAAGTTTTGATTACATTTGACCTAAGCACAAGTAAAATTACTCGTCTAAAAATGTACTCAAGTGTAAAGTAAAAAGTAGCTTGTTTAAAATAAAGTGTTTACAAAATAAAATATGTAAACATATAATGTATCAGTCAAAATAGGTCAAAGGTCACAAATGCTTTAACTTTCTCACTCAATCAGAGACCTTAGCGACAATTCACCTGTCCTCATCCTGTCATCATTCACCTGTCCTCGTCTTGTCCTCATCATTCACTTATCATCATTCACCTGTCCTCATCTTGTCCACATCATTCACCTGTCCTCATGATACAATTCAAAATGAAAGAACCATCTGGAAAATCAGTGGTTACATGGAAACGAGTGAAAATGGTCACCTCAGCAACTGTTTAGAAAAGTGTTGTTATATACACATACAGATATAATAAAGATCTCAACGTGCTCCACAGAAAGTGTAAATATGGTATCGGTTCACATTAGAGGAAGCACTTTATATCACTGGAATTATACTCCAGTAACTGCTTATCAAATTCTCTCTTAACTGTCGTCCAAGTGAGAATTATTAATATTCCAGCAAGAACACATAATAAAACAGATAATATGAAATATTATCCATCAAACAGGAAGCACAGACATCAATCATTGTGTGTTGATGTGTTTCTTACCAGAGCTGTGGCTGGGGTAAAGGCTGTGAATCATGGATGGATGGTGGACCACCTGCATGTACTGAGGCGGGGCCACCAGGTGATTGACATGTCCCTCGGCCTCTGAGCTGTGCAGCACACTCACCTGTGTGGGGAACACATGAAGAGGCTGAGGTGATGATTTCATTCTCTGAGATCTTTCCAGTGCCAAATAAAATGCAGCCTCACATTTGAGAGTGTAAAGCGAGGCAGTGAGGAACAGGAAAGGGAATGTATTCATGTCTATTGGGGAACAGACTCGGCTCAGAACAGGAAGGTGAAGTGTAAGCCAGAATCCACTTGACACCCTTCAAGTTAGAAACTGCATCACAAGTGAGACGTTTGGTTTCCTCTGAGTAAACAGCAGAGGATGTGTGTGAAAAGAGGTCAGTCCATTCTGGCATTTATCATTCAGGAAGAGCACTATATCACCGGTGGACTGTATGAAAGAATGAATGAATGAATGAATGAATGAATGAACGGTTCAACGACACTTTGTGAATATTACATGGAGATCTGCAGTGAAACTACAGTCAAATTGAAACAACTCTGGTTGCTTTTACTGCAGGTTAACATTGGCACAGTTGGCAATAAATCCATGACTGAATCTAATTTTATATCTATAGTATTAGTATATCATATACGTAACTCCTTAGTTAGCGAGTTTAACGGTGATACGACACAAGGAAAAAAAGCTGCAGTGTGTAACATTCAGGGAGAAATGGAATAAACTACCCACAGTTAAGTGTGAATAATTGCTTTAAAAGAAATCATTTTGTTGTTTTTAAAATTACTTTTTTATATCTTTTATATATGCTGTCGGTAAAGGCTTGTTAATCTTGACCAGCAGCGGCCAGAGCGTGTATTTAGCTTTAATTTTTATGCAAATGAAGAAGAGTGACATCCTTTAAGGTCTGTGAAGGCCACTGTCATTAACTTACACCTTTGTTCTTTAACTGAAATCTATGTTTTTAGCTTGATCTGTTAATGGAACTTATTTTTGTTTGAATGTAGACAAACATGACTCTGATTATCTGTAAAAGAATACAGACTCAATGTTCCAGCGATCTTCTTGTGTTTTGATGGATGTAAGCCACACACATCACTGACCTCCAGGTTTAACTCGTTGCTGGTGTAGCGTCCGTTGAGCTCTGAGCAGGTGAGGCGAAACCTTCTTTCTGTCAGCTGATTGGGCTTCCAGTTATAGTAGCGCACCTGTCTGATCACCTGTTCATAGTTGGACATGGAGTCCACACCTGTGGAGAGGTCAGAGGACAGCAGAGGACAGTTAACCAACAGCACTCACACACCACAGCTGCTGCTCACAGTGTTTAATATGAAATACATCAACACGTCCATCTGTGTGTGTGTGTGTGTGTGGGATTATTTAATGCTGATTCAGAATTACCAAACTTCTCCCACACTACTGTAGGGGAGGAAATATCTTCCACCAAGTAACAATCTCTCCCCAAGAAGTATTCTGTCTTTCCGGCGTTAGCAAGAGGTTTTCAAAAGTAAAGTAAGTATTTATTTAATCTGACTCCATTTAAACAACAATTAACTTTACTTTTAAATATTGTTGGGAATTCAATTTAACCAATCATTTAAAATGTAAACGCTTTAAGAATTCAATCCTATTGTGAAGAAATCTGACATCAGTCTAGTTCAGGGATGGTTTATATTATAAAAACCACTCAGTGACCTTTTTCCACATTTAGTCCTAATGCCTAGGTTGAAGTATTCAGAGGTCAGAAATGTAACTCAACACTTTACAGGACATGATACTCAATCTTTTCTATTCAACTCAGAGGTGGAGGGTATGAGTGTTAAATCTCACCATATAACTAGACTAAATAAATCTTCAATAACAGATTCTTAACTATTTAGAACAAAAGTCTCAACAAGGCAATATTAGAAATGAAGGGTTAACATACCAGTTTATTGAAATGTCCAGTAGTAGAAAATACAGCCAGTAAGTTGTGTGACACACAGTTGATGTGTGGGAGCTTCTGTTAAGCAGACCAAACTCCCCGATGAATGGGAGCTCTGTCCCTTATATCCAAGATGTCCCACCAGAACACAGACACTTTACATTTACTCAGGAATGCTATTTCCTTCTGAGGACCTTTTAATCACCATGGGGTATTTTCACATGACAGTTGAGCCACCTTGACTTGTCTACTTCCTGCACTGAGACACACTTCAAATGAGACAGTGTTTACACTTCAGAGTGGTGGGACTGTCCCCAACTGATGAGGTTTGAACCTAGTTGATAAATTCATTTACAGATAATCAAAGAGCAGAATATACAGAGTGATGACGTTTCGTCTATTGTCTCCAGGGTGTGGTCTCACTGTCTTACACTACACCGCACCTCCGCTCCCTTCACTGGCTTCTTGTAGCTGCTCGCATCTGCTTCAAGACTCGCTGCTGCTTGCGTTCCATGCTACAAACAGATCCAGTCCAGCCTACATCCAGGACATGATCAAAACCTACACCCCAGCCCGCCCACTCCGCTCTGCATCGACAAACCGGCTCGCTGCCCCCTCACTGAGAGGATCGCAGAGGCGTTCACAGAACTGGAGACTGTTCACTGTCCTCGCTCCCAAATGGTGGAACGATCTCCCCATCGACATCCAGACAGCGGAAAGCCTCCACATCTCCCGCCGCCGACTAAAAACACATTTGTTCCGACTCTACCTCGACTAAGACGACGAAGAAAAACAAAAAAAACAAACAAACAAAGAAAAAAAAAAACATATACATCGCACTTCATAGTTTGGTTTACTTGAAGCTCTTACTTACTTCGAGCTCTTACTTTGTACCCAAATGTTTAAATGCACTTATTGTAAAAGATGACGTCTAATGAAGTTTATGGACCTGATGTTGTCATGTGGAACAGAAAGACAGAAAGGTAAGTAAGTGGACGTGCTGATGTGATGCTCTGTCAATGAAGCTGTGGGTCAAATATGAACGTAAGTTAGTGATGATGCACCTTCATAGACCATCGTCTCAGCATGAGTGATAATACTGCTTTGACTGAAACATAGACAGAGTTAGTGGCTGACATGGTGCCTTTGTTATTTATTGTTACTTTTATATTTAATTTGATTTATTTTGGAACTGAGCTTCATTTAAAAAAACAAACAATCATATATCCCAAATGAAATTAGTTAAATTAAATGAGACAATTTCATGGTATTAAAATGTTATTACTGCCAATCACAAGCTCGCCTCTTCCTAATGTTAAAATGGTGCGGCCATACAAGCATGACAGTCATTCAACTGGCTAGTGCTGAAATATTTGCTTAAACAGATTTCAGTCAAGAACACTGTTGTCAGACCTGACACTGACGAGCACAGGGAGCACAATACAGGAGGATGCAGTGGAGGCAGCTGAGGTTTTATCCTAACCCAGCAGCTCTTTGTTATTTCAACAACATGTGAACATTGACCTTACAAATACTTTTGGAACAGAATCATATGACACAACATTTAACATTAATAATTAACAACAGTAATAAACACACATTAATAATACATTCATTTAGTTGACACTAAGTCAGTGTCTGCAGCCTCTGCTATTGTCCCCTCACAACTACTACAAGACAATGTCAATGTTTTGGATTGATTGATTTTTAATTGCTAACATTAACTTACAAAGCACAAGTTTCACCTAAGCAACAACTGCCCGGAAAGGCTTAGTGTATATGTTTTAGTGGAAGTCTCTCGACAAATGCTTGTACTGCGACGATTACCCTGAAGCCTCCACTACCTACCTAGGAAGTATCTAAGTGTGGTGTTGTTACCATAGTAACCTACCGTATATGGACATGCCAGAGGTGGAGTTTGTGGCATCGAGGTGTTTTCCGAGCAGAGTGCTTCGCTGCAGTTGGAGAGACTCATGCTCTGGTCTCAGCTCCTCCCCCAGGACCAGGATGTCACAATAGTCCAAGTTATGAATGATCTCCTCCAGCACCCCAGGCCGATGTGCTGCACACACACACACACACTCAAAGCAACTCCAATATACGGCCTTGAATTGTCATGTGACAGTAACGGTTGTGGGAGAAAACCCTTGGACATGTTGAGGAACCATAATTCAAACAGCACAAGACACAACACGCTAGCTCTTACTCCCAGAATGCAATTACCCATCAGCTGCTTTAGTAATCCGTCCCCTCAGACTCTTTTCTTCACAGCAGTGCTGTGTGGCCACTGGAGCTCTCTGCTGCTGAGCACTATGAAGTGGATGGTCCATAATTTGACCTCAACAGAATGACCTAAAGTCCTAATAAACAAAACATAATTGTCCAACACAGATGTGACAGGTTTACTGTGTAATATAATAAATCTAATATAATGTAATATCTGCTACATGTTAGGTTCTGTTACAGTCACATCAGTGTATCATACAATACGCAGATGATGTCGCACTGTTGTGACACTAATGAAGCATCTTTTCTTCATCGTTATAATAATGCACCTCTATAGCTAACAGGGCTTTGCTCTCGGTGCTGTTGTCTCAAGCTCGTTTTCCATTAAAATGCATCAGAATGAGTTATTTATTGAAAAAGTTATTTCAATAAACAAAGTCTGTGTCAGCACAGAAGAATATGGTGATGTAAGAAAAGAGTTGTGGAATGTTGTGGCTTCCTGTCGTTTCCATGAGCGTTCCAGTGCAGTGAAATGCAGAGGCTGAAAGGATGGATGGAACGTTTGCCATGTTTCAAGACATTTTCATATATTATGTATTTCCATGCAGGTGTTTGACTGATGGAAACGTTGGTGACCTTCCACCACAGTAATTGCTGTTTTGTTACATGGCCAAACACACTAATTGGTCACAGGATTCATTTATGAAATGTGACAGATCAGTGTGAAGAATTCCCTCATTGGCTTGCTTTAATATACTGTATGCAGAAGGCTCCTCTTTGATTTATTCCTCAAATTTGCAGAATTTTTTCACTTAGTTGAATTGATCATTGTATTGATTGTTGCAGTTATTCACTCAGCCTGGCTTTGTGTTTCCACTTGGTCTTAATTGGTGCTTAAACATACTCAAACAGAAGGGAACATGTGCTAAAGGTGACACCAGTTTAAACACAGTGATATTCCAGGCTGGGTGCAGTTGTGTGTGTGTGTGAGTGAGTGAAATTCTCAACCCTTGGTCAGTCTTCATCATTAAATATTTATTATTAAAAGCCATTGGTAATTGAAAGTCTAAATATTAGGATAACATGTCGTTGTACAGACAAAGAGAAAGCTATTGTGCTCATTCCTTGCCATTAAAAAGCCAATCAGAGCCTGCTATAAAGAAAAATATAGATAATAAACAAGCCAAGAGTAGATAATTCCTGCTTCTAGTTATATATATTATAGGTCATTAGACAGATGGTTATATGTGTCACTTTGAGAACGTATCTCCAGAAGAGGAAGTAGCATCAATTCAATTCAATTCAATTCAATTTTATTTGTATAGCGCCAAATCATAACATACATTATCTCAAGGCACTGTACATAGACAACATCAAAGAGAGCAGAGACCCCCAACAGTTCACACAATGAGCAAGCACTAGGCATCAGTGGAGAGAAAAAACTCCCTCTTAACAGGAAGAAATCTCTGACAGAACCAGGCTCAGAGATGTGCGGTCATCTGCCTCGACCGGTTGGGGTGAAAGGAAAAATGGGGGATAGTGGAGAGGTGGGGGACAGAAAATGGGGGGAGAGAAAGGACAAGAGGGAGATGAGGGAGAGACAGAAGAGAGAGAGGGAGACCAGCAGCAGATACACAACAACTGTATCAGGTTACAAATTTATACAGTTACTGATATCGACTTTTTAATTTACAAAATAATAATAATGGTGACGATGAGCGTAGCCTCGGAAACTGGATCTTGATCCTGCAACCTGCATGATGAGAATACAGAGAGAGAGAGAGGGAAGGAAGGAAAGACACAAACTAGGGAGAGAAAGAGACAAGGTTAATGACATATAAAAAGTCATAATCAAATGCTGAGTGTGAGAGAGTGAATGTGCGTGTACCACCGGAAAATCCCCCAGCAGTTTAGTTCTATAGCAGCATAACTAAGAGATGGTTTAGGTTTCCCTGAACCAGCTCTAACTATAAGCTTTATCAAAAAGGAAAGTTTTAAGTTTAACTTTAAATACAGAGAGAGTGTCCGCCTCCCGAACTATCATTGGAAGCTGGTTCCACAGGAGAGGAGCCTGGTAGCTAAAGGCTCTGCCTCCCATTCTACTCTTACAGACTCTGGGAACCACAAGTAAACCTGTATTTTGTGACCTAAGTGGTCTATTAGGATGATAGGGTAAGACTAGGTCTTTCAGGTATGAAGGGGCCTGACCATTAAGTGCTTTGTACGTGAGGAGGAGGATTTTAAATTTAATTCTAAACTGTATGGGGAGCCAGTGTAGAGAAGCTAACACTGGAGTTATGTGGTCTCTCTTTCTAGTTCCTGTCAGAACTCGTGCTGCAGCATTTTGAATTAACTGAAGGATTCTAACAGACTTGTTAGAACATCCTGCTAATAAGGAGTTACAGTAATCTAATCTAGATGTAACAAAAGCATGAACTAGTTTTTCAGCATCCTGTAAAGACAGAATGTTTCAAATTTTCATAACGTTCCGCAGGTGGAAGAAGGCTGTTCTGGAAATTAGTTTTATGTGTGAATCAAATGACATTTCCTGGTCAAAAGTAACTCCAAGGTTCCTCACAGTGGAACTGGAAGCCAGGGTGATGTCATCTAAAGTGACAATGTGGGCAGAAAGTTTTTCTCTGAGGTGTTTAGGGCCGAGTATAATGACCTCAGTTTTATCTGAGTTTAAAAGTAGAAAGTTACAGGTCATCCAGGACTTAATGTCTCTGAGACATTCCTGGAGTTGAACAACCTGATTTATTTCATCCGGCCTCATCGATAGATATAGCTGTGTGTCATCTGCATAACAATGAAAGTGTATGTTATGGTTTCTAATAATGTTCCCTAGAGGAAGCATATATAAGGTAAAAAGTATAGGCCCAAGCACTGAGCCTTGTGGAACTCCACAATTAACTTGTGTTTGTAATGAGGCTTTATCATTAACGTGAACAAACTGGAATCTATCAGATAAGTATGATTTAAACCAGCAGAGGGCAGCACCTGTGATACCAAGAGTCTGCTCCAATCTCTGCAGTAGAATATCATGATCAATGGTGTCAAATGCAGCACTAAGATCTAACAGGACAAGTAAAGAAACTAGACCATTATCTGACGCCAAGAGAAGATCATTACTAACTTTAACTAGTGCTGTTTCTGTGCTATGGTTTAATCTAAAACCTGACTGAAAATCTTCAAACAGGCCATTAATGCGCAGATATTCACATAATTGATTGGCAACAGCCTTTTCTAAGATTTTAGAGACAAAGGGAAGATTAGATATCGGTCGGTAATTAGCTAAAATATCTGGGTCAAGGGTCGCTTTTTTTAGAAGGGGTTTAATAACTGCTACTTTAAACGTTTGGGGCACATATCCAGTTAATAAGGATAGATTAATTTGAGTTAATATAGAGTTGTTAATTAAAGGAAACACATCTTTAAACAGTTTGGTGGGGATAGGATCTAACTGACAAGTTGATGGCTTAGATGATGAAACTAACGATGTTAACTCAGGGAGATCTATAGGGGAGAAACTGTCTAACTGTGCACCTGGTGCTTCTAAAGCTTTTGTGCTAGAAGGTGAGTCAGTCCCAATATGAGGGAGGAAATGATCAATTTTTTCTCTAATTGATGTTATTTTATTCACAAAAAAGTTGATAAAGTCATCACTGCTCAGTGTTAAAGGAATAGATGGTTCAGTGGAGCTGTGGCTCTGTGTCAGCCTGGCTACAGTGCTGAAAAGAAATCTATGATTATTCTTATTTTCTTCAATTAGAGAAGAATAATAGGCAACTCTAGCTTTGTGTAGGGCTTTTTTGTAAGCTACAAAACCATCTTTCCAGGCTATATGAAGTTCCTCTAGGTTACTGGAACGCCATTTTCTTTCTAATCTACGTAACGTCTGTTTAAGAGCACGAGTATTGGAGTTAAACCATGGTGCTCGTCTCATCTGATTCACCACTTTCTTTTTCAGAGGGGCAACACAATCTAATGTAGTACGCAGTGAGGCTGCTGTACTATCAACAAGGTTATCTATGAGGGCGGGAGTAAAATCACAAAAGGTACCTTCAGATGTACTGACATATGGCACCGAGTTAAATAAAGGTTGCACTGTCTCTTTGAATGTATTAATATTATTATCAGACAGGCACCGGCTGTAGCTGTATTTCTTATTTATGTTATTGTAGTTCATTATTGAACAATTAAATGTGAGTAAATAATGATCAGTAAGGAGAGGGTTTTGAGGAACTATGTTTAAGTTATCAATATCAATACCATAAGTTAAAACAAGGTCGAGGGTGTGATTAAGGCAATGAGTTGGTTTATTAACGTGTTGAATAAAACCTATTGATTCCAACAGCGAGTTAAATGCGCAGCTAAGACTATCACGGTCAACATCTACATGGATGTTGAAATCCCCTACAATTATGATTTGATCTGTTTTAAGCACCAACTCAGATAAGAACTCAGAGAACTCTGATAAGGTGCAGGTGGACGATAAACTGTGACTATTATAATTGGTTTCTGTGATTTACAACTAGGATAAGATAGATTAAGAATAAGGCTTTCGAACGATGAATATCCTGGTTTGGGCTTGGGATTGATTAATAATCTAGTATTAAAAATGGCTGCTACTCCTCCTCCTCGGCCTGAGCTTCTAGGAATATGGGTATTAGCATGAGTGGGTGGAGTTGATTCATTTAGACTGACGTAATCGTCTTCATGTAACCAAGTTTCAGTTACACAGAATAAATCAATACAATTGTCGGAGATAAGATCATTTATTAAAACAGATTTTGAGGAGAGAGACCTTATATTTAATAGTCCACATTTGAAAGTGGTATTATTTGACTCTATTTTATTGTTGGTATTAATCTTTATTAAGTTAAAATGTCTAACTCCTCTTCTGTTTGTTATTGGTTTATTTACTTTATTTACTTTAGTTTTTACTTTAGTAGGTCGAGGGACAGACACAGTCTCTATGGGGTTTTTAATAGGTGACTGCTCGAAAAGAAGCACAGAGAAGCATGAAAGACTGCAACTCTGTGTCCTGGTCTCAACTCTGGATTGTCATGGGTTTCTAATAAAATGCCCTAAGCTGCTAGATAAGAGAGCTGCTCCATCCAAAGTGGGATGGACGCCGTCTCTCCTCATGAGACCAGGTTTCCCCCAGAAGTTTTGCCAGTTATCTAAAAACCCAATGTTGTTTTCTGGACACCACCTCGACAGCCAGCGATTGAATGACGACATGCGGCTATACATGTCATCACTGGTTACATTGGGCAAAGGACCAGAGAAGATTACGTTGTCAGACATAGATTGTGCGTACCTACACACAGATTTAACATTAACTTTGGTGACCTCCGATTGGCGTAATCGGGTGTCATTACTGCCGACGTGAATAATAACTTTACTGGATTTACGATTATCTGTAGCCAGCAGTTTCAGATAAGACTCTATGTCGCCCGCTCTGGCCCCGGGAAAACACCTGACTGTGGTCGCTGGCGTCGCTATTTTCACGTTCCTCAGGATGGAGTCACCAATTACCAGAGTTGGTTTCTCAGTCTGTGTGGTGCTGAGAGGGGAAAACTTGTTTGAGGTGTGAACAGGTTGGTGGTGGACAGGACTCTTAGGCTTAACACTACGCATCAGGCTGTGCACATGCCTCGCTTGATGTCGCCTCTGTTCTCCTATATTCAAATGAATCCCTTCAATGTAAACTCAAGGGCCTTCACTGTTCTCCAAACACTCAACAGCAGAGATTCCCCAACAGTGTAAATATGCAGATGAACACTGATCTCTGAGCTCCAGTGTGGGTGACATGAAAAATAAAACCACGCTGAATTACAAAGAAAAGAAAAGGTCACAAAGTCATCAGTTGTAGAACGACTGCAAGTAAGCTTCAATAACAGAGCATGACCCTGAAAGCAAAGAGGGAAAAATGTTGAGCACACAAATGATGAGTTAAAGAAAGAAGTGGTGACCTTGACTTTGACTAAAGGCTTGAATAGATACTGTAGAGTAAGAGAGAGAGAGACGAGGCAGTGCTGAGCAGGCTCAATGAAGACAGATGAATTACAGAGGCAGACAAAGCATGGTCGAGGGCGACAGAGAGGGAGATTAGCAAGGTCCAAAAGAATTGTACTGTATGCTGCCCCAAAAAAAGAAATGTGCAATTTCTGTTGAATCCTTTAAACCTCGACAGAACACAAAATCTGCTCGTTCCAGAACTTTGTTGTGTTTCTTTCTCTTCCACACACACTTTTTGCTCATCTCTCTTTTTCACTTTCTCTCCATTATTGAGTCTTTTTCTCCAGCTTTCAGCTAATCTCTTTTCACCAGCTGTGGTCTTGATTTCAGCAGAAGAAAGAACTTCATCAACTCCCAAAAGCAATGCCACTTTCTACTTGTCTTCTTTCGCTGCATTACACACAATGAAGGCTTAAAACCTCACTCTCGGTCTGCTTGTCTACTCCTAATTGGCCATGGAGCCAAGTGGATCTGGGCTGAACTGGTCTCCTTCTGCTTTGGTGTCAGATTAGTGGACAAGACTCACGTTGGCAGCAAAATATGTCATTCTCATTTGCTGTCGGTCAAGGTGGTGTGACTTGGAGGATCAGGTCTTAGTCAGCAGAAGGGGGTTTGCAGTCTCATACAGAGAATAAAGAAACAGTGGAGACACTATAATAACACATATACAGTACATACATATATATATCTATATAATAAGTACACAAGGCCAGACCTCAGCAGGAAACTGACTCTACATATGGAATGAAAACAGGCGCTCTTGTCTGTTCAAGTTCACTTTTGAGGTTATTTTGCAAAATGCATCACAGTGACTGTGAGCAGCGAGTGGAACTAGCTTTCGCTCTGACTGCACTCTTTTCAAACTCAAAAGAGATTAACATGCAGTCTGGTGTCAATTCATCTCTTAATCTCGTCTAATACTGCTATGCTACAATCCTCCAATTGCTTTCTTGTAAATACTGCCCATTTAATTCACTTTGTTTTTAGCCAAAGCCCAAAAGGATTGAAGCCAATTACTTAAAAAAGAAATGTGTTTGACTAATTAAACTCTCCTAATTAAAGAGCGACAGCAAAAAGAAGTCATTACACAAAATAATTTGAGGGTTTCTATCCTTTTTTGTATGCTTATTATTTCCATTCTCTTGGACACTGACGATACCACGGACACAAATCTGTGGAGAAATGTTGTTCACAGCTGTTCTTAAGTGGAAAAGTTTGGTTCCTGTAGCTTCTGCTTCAGTAGTTATTCAATTGGATTTACGACATGGGACACATTTTATTTAGCCAGTGAAGCCGAGAACCAGCTGGAGACGAATTAGCAGAATGGCTCTTTTTTGTATTTGGGTGTTTTGTACTTTCTGAAAAGCCAAAACTGCAGAGACAAGGAGTGATTATTGAGTTACAGACCTCACACACGACTGCACCTAAAGCAGAGTTCACGCTTCAGGTCACTGATGGGTTTCTGAAGTCACAGCTAATCGCCCTAATCGGCATTTGATCAGCAGTCGCTGCGTGTGAAATGTCCAGACACAGCTCATGTCCGTCACGCCCTCCTGACACATCGCACTTCTCCTGGTACAAAGGCATGATGAGGTTGATTGTTCACTTCCCACCTGCTGTTATCTGTGTTTACACGCTTGTTAATGTGAACTATTCAGACTGTTCTGACTTGTTGTACAGTAGGACATACCTGTGTGTTGTGCAGTGGCCTCTGCTCTGGTCACCGTGCTAATGATGTGAAGGTCCTGGAAAAGCACGACTCCATTTGCTCTGATGTCGGAGGCCGGTCGACTCAGTCTCTCCACTCCAGTGATGGTGATCCTGGGCTCACTCGGCTGCAGCACCATCACCACCGCCTCAATGTCGGGGATGGTGATACACGTGTCTTCGCCAAAACACCTCGAGAGAGAGACGGAGGGGGAGAAATTAAGAATAAAACTGGCTCCGCTGGCAGTGGTCTAATCTGTTGTATTCATGCTAAGGTCAACTGTTGTAGGGATGACAATGTTGAAGATTAACTTTGGCCCAGACTGAAGTGTTTGCATGGTTTAGATTCAAGATTCAAGATTCAAGATTCAAAGTGTTTATTGTCATATGCACAGTAAAGAAACACGTTTCCCTGTACAATGAAATTCTTACTTTGCTGTCCACTCAAAAACACCAGCATAAAGTAAAAAGTAAAAAAGAGATGCTTTTGTAAAAAAAAGTATAAATATACATAAGAAAAATATAAATATTACAAAGAGACTAAAATAACATATATGCATAAAATAAGTGTAAAAATAAGAACTGTACATAAAGTGAACGCAGATTTAAAGTGGCATGTTTCAGGTTTTAAAGTGACAGTAACAGATTAAAGTGACGGTAACAGATTAAAGTGAATTATGAAACGCTGAACAAACTTTGATGGTTCTCAACATTGGGCCACATAGTGGAACACATGCATTTTGCCAGCAGCAAAAAGGGTCGGATGAGGGTCTTTCTGCATGAGTTTCTCCGGTTACGTCCCACATGTCCAAAAGCATGGTAAAGTGGACACTCTAGATAAAGGTGTGAGTGTGTGAGTGACCGGTCCAGCGTGTTTGTCAGCTGGAATTGGCACCAGCACCCTTGCATGTGAAGGACAAAGCGGTAGACAATGGACAGTTGCCAATATTTTTGGTCACCACTTTCCTCTCGTGCCACTGTTAGGTTGACATTGGGAAGTCAGGGGACACAGAGCCTCACCTGTCCTCACATGTCCTCATGACAAGTAACAGACTAATAATGAAAACAAAAATAAATGAGTCCACCTGTCTGTACAATGTGTGCATTTCCTGTTCAAATCCTGCCTGACCTTGGACTGTGCTCTCACTCACACACTGGGTTGATGCATGCGTGCCTGTTGCTCTGTGTAACACCAATATAATGTTTGCAGACATGTTTATTATTCACTTGGACTTCCCACAGTCTGGTTATTATCTTTAATGTTTAATGGTCTTGTTGATGGGAAATAAAAGTGAAACGGCATAAGGTGAAGCAGACAGGACAGGACAGGACCTTGCATTGCACCACACGCCCTGCCCTGCCGATGGCAGCACAACTCAGCAGTCTTCTCCGTTTCTGTCGCTCCCGGAGAAAGTTTCACGTAACCACTTTATCATCGTACATTTTATTTATTTGGTTTAGACTAGACCACGTCAATATGGACACGCAGATGTCTCTTTTTGTTGCACTACTTGTTGTATGTACAGCTTAATGACAATAAAAGTGATTTGATTTGATTTGATTTGACTCCTGCAATAATGTGAACAGTTGGTCAGGAAGATCAGATTCTGATATGCTTACAAACAGGATTTGGGTTTCAGAAATTTTAAACTCTTTCTTTACCTTGAAATCGTTTGACCTGCAAATTCCTACTGGAATGAAAACAAATATTCTAGTTCTTATTTTTTACTAGTGTTTTTTTCTCATTACTTTTGAATGTCAGGACAGAGTATGTCACAATACCATGCCTTTGTCTACAATCTTCCCAAAATGTCAAACACTGTGTGTCTGTGAGTAAAATCTGCCCTTCAGAGTTTGACAGTGTTGTCAAGTGCATTTCTTTGTTTTCATTGTCTGACTCATGATTCAACATGGCTGATCCCTGCTCAGTGGGAAAGGTCAGGATGGAGTTGAGACAGAGACAGAGACAGAGACAGAGAGAGGCAGCTGAGGACACTGTAGCTCGGTGGGTAAATCAGATCGTCTTCCGACGGCCAGGTGAGGGATTCCATGGCCTGCTCCTATAATCTAATTCTAGTAGAATATCCAGTTTTCTATGAAGGAGTGTTTGGGCCACATTGAGAAAAAAAACTATTTCCCAGACTTCGAGAATAAAGTCGTGGAGCAGTTCATGGAATTGTACTTTAGGTTTCACAAACAAGGAGACACTTTTGATGACTTTAATCTTGTAAATTGACTTTGTTTTATTCCAGATAAGTACTTGTTCAGATGTAAACACGGAAACGCAAATTTGGTGTGTTCCGATTTCAGATTTCCAAAAATATTCTTAGGGCTAACTAAACATTAGTTCCGTGGGGATAAAAACATCAACAAGGAAAATCACCAACAGCTACACACTGCAACTTTGAAGTATTTATAGATTTTATAATAATGTTTATTTGTGCATATACACTGTTATTTCTTCCAAAAGCATTTCACTTTGTTTTCATGTTTGTCTCCTAATGTCTGACGCCTCCTCGTCCCCAAAATAACACCATGTAATCCCAGCTTCTGGCACAGTTCTACAGTACATTCAAAAAGATTACTGACTGACTTTAACTCAGCTGACGACGCCTGACAGCTGGATAAAAAAACCCAAAAAACAAATTATGATCCTTAATCCTTCAGAGTTGTCCGAGGCCACGCTCCGAGACAATCGTTGTGCACATGTCCACATGCCGCTCACTGTGGACAGCAGACGCACTGACAGTGATGCAGAGAGACGGCTGCTGTAGACAAAACCAAATAAAAACCCCAAACTAACCTGGAGCCGGTCCAACTGAATTATAAAGAAATATGACAAGGGAGCATAAAAGAGCTGCAGCAAAGATTAGTGCTGGCTACTTTTATTTTCTCCATGTCTCGAGTAATTGCAGTTATTAGGTGCCGGCTTGAGGGAGTCATTAATTAAGACTTTTGTTTATTTGTGTGCACTGGTGCTGTGTGTAGCAGCGAGGCTTTTTTCCATCAGCATGAGCTGATATTTGGCAGGAGGCAAAGTTTCACGCTTTCCTTTGTCCTTCGATCTTCAGCGTCATTCAGCGACAACATTAGACATTAGAACATTAGAAATGTTAATGACTGACTGTTAGTCGTTCAATTTTACATATTCAAATGTTTTATTTTCCGTTACATTTTGTTCACCTGTCGTTTCTCTGGACCTCACATGCCAGATAATTCACTTTTATACCAGCAGATGGCAACACAGCAAACCAAGTACACACACACTGAGCAGGAGAATAAGTCAAAGTGGACTTTTTAATGATACTTGGTTTATTATTTATCTTTTTGTTATTAAATAGTTTAGTCTGCCTTGTTATTACAGTTCATGTTTTTAGCTGAGTAGCAAAAGAGAAATTAAAGCGGCTTCTTCAAACAAGAGCCTCATATTTTTAAACAGGCAATAACATGTGTTTGTGATTCAGGGAGCAACGGTTCATACAAGTGGTGTTTTATGTTGGAGTCACGCTGTGATCTGTTTTACACAGGATGTGCTAACTCAGACAGACAGACAGACAGACAGACAGACAACTTTATTTTTGAAACAATGTTGTTAGGTTATTATGACTACACTTCCATTTTCCTAGTGTTACAAGTATCTTCATGAAAAAAGAGTCACAATGAAAGTGCAGCTAGTGTAAATGATAGCTCAATCTTTAATGAGCATATCCACTGTAAAATATTTATTATAAAAAGGCTGTGTGTGTGTGTGTGTGTGTGTGTGTGTGTGTGTGTGTGTGTGCATTCACGTGAACTTTCACAGCTTGTTCTTGTGGTTTCTATCATAACCAACATGATATAATGTCGCTCTCCATCTGATTGTTTTATATCTAAACTCACATTGTTAGCAGGTTGGGTTGTGTGGAGTTTACGTCTCCACATCAGTGACAGGCAGCATCACTGCCCCCTGGTGTAGAGTGTGGGTACTATCATAAGTGACTGGCTTTTTTTCCGTTTTTTTCATATGACTGCACGCACTGAACCGTGCATGCATACACATACTGTTAACCCCATTAGTGATCCATTACATCGACATTACATAATGTGTTGATAATGTACAATGTTTACAATTGAAATTGAGAAAAAAACATGTTTATTTTACTGTTATTCAACCAACTATTGACTATAAACCGGTTCAACTACCAGTTACAGAAAAGGCATAAACCTGGTCACACTGATCGATGACTGACAGACACAACAAAAGTGCACTTGTGTCGACATTTAGAAAGGATGAAAGCTGTGCACATAAAACTGACCTGAAAACAAACGCACCTCTCTGAAATAACTCAAAACCTTTACCTGCGTTTTACTGCTTCATTGTGATTCATCTCTGAAGTCATCGGTCATCTTAACAGCCAAGAATACGACCACTAACGCCCTCGTCAATGCATCTCATTAAGTCTCATCATCAACTTGGCAGCAATTTACTGTCCCAGCACCTGTGCTATAGTGCACCATAAATACTGCTTTGTTTGATGGATATACAGTATATGAATAAAGAATAAAGTAAATGTTGATGCCTGTGTGCTGTGTTAGGTATAACTGTTTGTATATATAGAATTATACATACAGTGTTATACTCTTATAATCATTCACATAATTGTTAGTAAACTAGAGCAGCACCCACAACCATTCTCTTGCATTTTGTATCCAACAACTTCAAAGTCAGCAGCTGTGCCTTTAGTTTGAAGCTTGTGATTAACAGACAGACATTCATTGCATTTATAGATAAATATAAAAGCTTGTCTTTTTCTTTAGGTGTCACCACAGTGAATCTTGTCTTGTCTCTTGTGTTTTCTTCTGTAAACCAATTGTCCTCATGTCTTTCTTCACAACATCCATGAACCTTCTCACAATATAATGACTTTCCCTCCTCTGCACTCTTGACTCTCATTGTTTAGGTTGAACGGTTTGTTGTCCCTCAAACATCCCAACACCTCCAGCTCCGCCTCCTGTCTTTTACACAGTGTCACTGTCTCTAAGACATACATCAGAACATCAGAACATCAGAACTTTCCCTTTCACTGCTGTACTTCTGTCACACATCAGCCCTGACACTCATCTCCACCCACTCTGCCTTCTTCTCCTCTCCTGTGGACTGTCCGTCGCTTTGGATGGTCGACCCGAGGCAGCCACTTTACCACCTGTCTCACTGTCATTGACACGCAGGTGTATGTCTCCACCTCTCAGGACTCCCTTCCACCTGTCTCACTGTCATTGACACGCAGGTGTATGTCTCCACCTCTCAGGACTCCCTTCCACCTGTCTCACTGTCATTGACACGCAGGTGTATGTCTCCACCTCTCAGGACTCCCTTCCACCTGTCTCACTGTCATTGACACGCAGGTGTATGTCTCCACCTCTCAGGACTCCCTTCCACCTGTCTCACTGTCATTGACACGCAGGTGTATGTCTCCACCTCTCAGGACTCCCTTCCACCTGTCTCACTGTCATTGACACGCAGGTGTATGTCGCCACCTCTCAGGACTCCCTTCCACCTGTCTCCTACCCCCTATTACAGATAACACTATCATCTGCATCGGGGTAGACCTAGGACCAGGTGGAGAGATTACATCTCCACTCTGGCCTGGGAACGCCTCGGGATCCCCTCAGTCGGAGCTGGTCAATGCGGCTCAGGAAAAGGAAGTTTGGGGTCCCTTGCTGAAACTGCTGCCCCCACGACCCGGCCCAGGATAAGCGGAGGATGATGATGATGATGATGATGACTATCATCTGCAAACAATCGTGCCTGAACTCTTCTGTAATGTTGGCGTGTGTATTTTGACCATCAGTGTCTGTTTGACATGTTTGTGTGTTTCCTTTCATATGTTTGTAAGACTTAAGTCAGCGTCTCTGTTAGCAAACGCTAACAGCTGCTCAACGCTGCTCTTGCTCATGTTGACACTTATATTCACGTATGGTAGTTACAGATAAAAGAGGAAGGGTCACCTTGCTCTTTCTTATTGTTGTGCACTAATCAAAAATATTCTTTGTCATTTATCTTATTATATTAGCGCTCCTAATTACTACAGGTTACAAACAGTACGTATAGGGATGACGAGCTAGAATGCTACAAAAATACGATTGATAAGTTTACTTATTTTTTATTCAAACTTACTTTCTAAGTTAGAGCTGTTCACTGGTCTTGGTACAATGTGGGTGTGTAGTTAGGGTAAGCGATTGACTGACATCTGTTTCACTCTTTTAAAGGTTTTCTGTTGCAATTTATACAATTTTTTTAAATGTTTGGATTATTTAAAAAAAAAAACACTTTTCCAACAATAATTCAAACTTCAAGCACACAGTTGTGATACTGTTGTGTTATTATTCTGTCCTCCAGCACACACAAACGTGTGAAAACAACAATAAAATTCTACCTCTAGACACGAGAAACAAACACTAGACTCTGGTGACAACAGGTGAACATCACGTAGTGCACCCTGGGAAATAATGAATTGGACACAGTTGGAGAATTGTGTTTTTGAAGTGGCTAGTTACGGCCAGATGGTAACTTAGTATTTTAAAAGATGTTAAATGATTGATATTGGTATCGGTACAAATATTGTCATATAGATAACGGTATCAGACACAGAAAAGTATCAAGCCATCTCAAAATATAATCTACACTTGCTTATAGTGCTATAATATCTACAGAGTATGTTTGCTGTATTATTTTGCAAGTAAACAGTTCACTCTCCTGCATCAAAGTCCATGAAGGAAATGACATGTGCTGCTCCTCAGCTGCTGTCTGTCTGCGTCGCTTGTATGAAATCAAACACTGAAGTCATTAAACAGCGACAGCTGAGTCCACCACTCCTTTGTGCTGCAACATTGAGATTCTCTCTATGGGATTTGATGCAGTTTGAAAAACGCAAACTAACTTTATTATACAGAAAGAAAAGGCTGTTTAATTGAGAGATAAAACATTAAACACATTATTAAGATATTGTTTGGGAATTTAAATTGAGTGTAAACTAAACTTAGCTGCACAAGACACACGACCAGAACTGTCAGCAGTGATTGGCAGAGAGTGCCATGAGCGTGACGTCCGGCACAAAAATCAAACTGAACAATGCTGAACTGGAGACCATGTGTCTGTTAGTCAACAGTGCTAGCTCCAGCACTGTGCTGCATTTCTTACATAAAACCCTTCACACGACATAGCTTAGCCATCATTAGCATAACACATTCCATGATAATCAGTGCACCTCACGCTACGGTGACATCGCTTCATCACCAGCAGCCATGCACGCACGCACACGCACGCACGCGCGCACACACACACACACGTGTGTGATGAAGCCCTGAGGCCTGCTGTCATGCACCGAACCCAACAGACGGGCGGAGAGTGAACCCCCTGGGTTGTGCTGCAGGAGTCTATACATATATTTAAAACAATCATGAATTTTAATGCTCGCTCTCTCTCTCTCTCTCCCCCACACACTTTCTCTAATGCTTCTCTCGTTCTCTCATTCCTCATTTTTGAACTCAAAACTCAGACTGAATTATTAATACATGAAATGAAAATGTAAAAACTGCCCCCCGGTGGCAACAAAGAGCAGAAAATGGTGGACTAAAAGGAAAGTGACAGCAGAGGAAAGGAGTGAGAGAAGGAGAGGACTGGGAAAGGAATAATGCATCAGTCAGACTGGTTTCTTAACATGTGACAGAAGTGTCAGAGAAGGCTGAGAAGAGGGCGTGTCTACGGTGACTTTATAGAAAAGTAAAAGAGAAAGAAGTTGAAAAACGTACTGGACAGCAGTGGAGATGCGCAGTCGTCGGATGCCTGGTGTGGGAAACTGGCGGGAGTTGATGTAGGAAACCTTCCTGACGGCAGTGTTCATGTTTTCCAGGTCCTCTCCCTCCATTACCAGGATGGACTGAGCTGGGTTAAAGTGGAACTGTGGACGAAGATACCAGAGATGTAAGAAAATAAAATGATCACATGTTTCTATAAACACTCACAGGAAAATCCCCATTTTATTTAACCAGGAATAAAAATCTCTTTTGCAAGAGTTCTCTGGTCAAGACCTGCAGCAGCACAGAAAACAACCAATTCAACCCTTCAGCATCCTCAAATAATGAAGATACGACTGAAGACAATAACACAGTATCCAGAGCATGTAACATGTTATACAACACATCACCAACATACACAACAGACATACCATAACAAAGTCTCATAGCCTTTTTAACCAGCAGGGGGCACTTTGGCCCACACTTGTAAAATCATGACACCACAGCACTGAATTAAAAGGTCAGTGGTTTCATACCAAGTATCACCTGAGAAGATACTGAGCTCTCAAACTAACACCAGTGTGAAAATACAGTGGATTTCTTCCCATAAGGTCATGTGCTCTCTCATCATCATCCTCCTCTTCCTCACATACTTCCCTGGTGTATACAACAGAACAGTAGTATTTCTGAGTTTGCATGGTTTACTCATGGCTGCAGTATTTAATGACAGGAAGTAGACTTTTATTAAGAAGGACAGTATAATGTAAAGGAGGGAAATGTAAATGATCATGGGCGGAGCCATGTCACTGCAGGGGGCCTCGGCACATGTGAGCTGCACTGCACTCATTAAATGTGTGTGGTGTTTTTTAGAGACATTCACTGTTATGGTCGTGCCAAAAAAACACAAACAGATGGGCGGATGATGGATCATATGTTGAGGCAGTTTGCAGATGGATTTTCATACTTGATGCAAATCAGTGGAAACCAGTTTGTGTCTCGAGGACAGAGAGGTAAATACTAACATGATGAAGGGCCTTACAAAAAAAGAAAAAGAATAATATGAAATCTCAATGTAATGTGGTGATGGTGGCTTCGTTCAACTGGAAGGTTGTGGGTTTGATACCTGGCTAGTAGTGTAGTGTAAAGCAGCCTTTAGTCTTAAGATTAGAAAAGCACTATATTAATATAAACACATTTTTACAGCAACGTTTTAACATTTATTGTTATTTATATTAATATATTAATTTATATGAATGTGTTTTGAAGCACCTTTGCACTCACATTTTTGTTCTATTGCATGGACAATGAAGCTTTCTATTCTATTTATTAATCAAACATTAATTGATAACTAAATTAATTGCTAACTTATTTTATAATGAATCCATTTTGTAATCAAAACAAGTTCTGATATTTTTAAACTTCTTAAAAGTTAATATTCTTCTGGTTTCTTTGCTCCATATAACAAAGAAATCATTTAAACTGAATGATTTTGTATGTGGATAAAATAATTTGAAAGATCATCATTTGAAAAACACTCAGTATGTTTACATGGACAGTTTAAGGCCATAGTCCGACAAAGGTCAGACAACTCGTATACATACGTCTGTACTTCTGACACGGCCTCAGTAGGTGGCGCTGTATCTCTCTATAAGCTACTGTGTATTGAATCTGTTTCCGTGAGATGCATCATGCTGTAGTTGTGTATGTTTGGTACCTGCCGTACATGTTAATCATGATCGACTTCATCGCAAATGTTGGTGCACGCGCAGAACACCAAGTCCGACTCCGGTCCGACTGAACATAAACATGCAGGAGTCATCGGACTATGAATCGCCTTATCAAGGTATGTTAGTTCAACTAAGACTAACTCAATTTGAGTCAGACTAACATGTTCACATCACCTTAAGAAAACCAAATGATTGTCTTAGTCAAATAAAATTGGACTTTCATGTAAACGCACTGTGATTTATTGAGAAAATGATTGACAGATGATCAGATTGATCGATTATGAAAGCGATGGTTAGTTCTATTCTAAAGCATGAGGCCCTGAAGTCTGTGGACAGTGGACTCAGACAGAGGTGAATGTGGTCTCTAGTGTTTGATGGGGACAATTTCAGGCTCATCCTCCTTTAAAGAGAGCTAAGTGGGCTCTTGCTCAAACTACACTGAGCTCTGCCATCACCTAAACTGGTTCTCAGCAGCAGGTTGTCAATACTCGAGCGCTCCATGGGGCCCGACACCTCACTCTCTCTCCCCTGTCATTTCCCCCCGTCCTGCTGTCTCCTCTCATTTTCTGTACTCTGTCATTTTACAGGCACTTACCTGCTGCCACCTGGCCTTACTACTTCCTCCTTCACTCCATGTTATTTTCCTCTGATTGCACTGTGCCAGCCCTCCACCTGGCTAAATGCTGTCATGAAGAATCCTCCCCGTAGAACTTATGGGAGACAAACAAGTGTGTGGCAAAGATGGAGAATGGGGAAAAGGAGCTTGAAAGATAGACTACACTGGCTCCGGATGAGTTGCTCTCCTCCCTCTTTGTCATCTTGTCTTTGTCTCCTCCCCACATGAGAGGATATGTGGGTGCGTGTGGTCCAGCATCTTGACTGGATCGTCGAGTCTGTGCTTTCTCAGGATTAAAACAGTGAAAAAACTTTGTTGCGTCTGGGGTCTCCCATGTTTTTGAAAATCCTCTCGTGTGGGGCAGACTTAAGGAGATGAGTTTCTTTAAGCCTGGCCAAACCTCTATCAATCATGTCCCTCTGTCCTCTCAGTGCAAGGAGATGGATTGGCTGGGCTGGTGGGAGTGGACTAAAGCGTTCAAATTCATATTTTCTGGTTTCACACTGTAAAAAAATGTACTTAAAAAAAATCCCCTGTTCATATGAAGACAACTTCTCCCACTTTACATGAACATGAACTAAATAGCGTTAGCCTAGCTAAGGAGGAAAGATGTGTGTATTTTGGGGCTCATGTCAAATTCAAAGTTACAAAAACCAGAATGTCACTCTGGTTTGGATCAAAAACAAAGACGTGGTCTAGTGTGTGCTTGTGTGTGTTTGTTTCGATGACTTACCTTTATGCTCTTATCCAAGCTCTCAAGGGAATTGATGTCCAGTCCCTCTTTGCAGGCCTGCAGACAGGAAATGACTTTCTGGCTCTCGATCTTCCCCGGTCGGATGGTCAGTCCAGAGAGGCTGCCCCGGAAATACTGAGTGAACCTCGGCTTGGTCACCTCCCCGCCTTCACAGAAAAATAAAATGCACATATAATATTTCATAATACATGACTCCACCTGTGTTTACCCACATGGGCGTCCCGTGTTACTGAAACCACATGGGACCTGCATATTTGCCCACTTCAAGCCCATGTATGCTTAGTACCCACTTAGTACAGGTAGCCTAACTGAGTAAGCTTAAGTGGGCATAGGCTCAAAGTGGTTAAACATGGGTGGGGCCACCATGGACAAACCCACTTGGGACCGATATTGTCAGCCTGAATATGACCTTTATAACCCACATGGACATGTTGAAAGGTCAAGTTAATCTACAGTAATCATTACAGAGCCATGTTTTACTCAACTGCAATTATGAGCCATGATGACCAAATGATACATATAGCAGGCCTGATGATGCACGTCTTTGTTCTCATTCTGTGACTAAATGGCTATACTGTAATAGTGTAGCCAGCCCACTCAGGCTAACAGGGAGAGAAAAAGTCAGCACATTTAAAATATGCCCTTCGAACCTCATAAATGCCACTACCACCAAGGCGAGTCTCCACACCACTCATTAGCTGAAAGGTTATTACCTCCTCCTCCTCCTCCTCCTCTTCCTTCTTCTCTCTCTTTACTGCATGCATTTCACCAATTCTTCTTCCTCTCCAGGCATTAATCCACCAAAGCACTAAAGGTACAGCGCCATCCCTTCTTCTAATAACATTAGTTTTCATTAAATCTGACCTTGTTCATACATCAGACACATTAGGAGGATGCAGTGGAGAAACTGTCGACCCCTCTGACACAGTGAGCCTTTCTACATCTCTTCTGATGAATGTTTGGGAGGAAAACCGAACAGTCACTGACAGAGTCGTTATTTCAAAGCTGATAGTTTTCCATTGTCTAAATGCTAACTACCTTTTGCAGTTACTGTTAATTAGCCAGTAATTGTCCGGAAGAAGCAACCACTTGCCACACCACTACCTATATAACACGTTTATAGAGTGACTTCCCAGGTACATTTTACTGCTTCTAAACCTACGGTACATATGCACATGGCAAACTTTCTATCATTGAAAAGATTCTACATGGAGGGACTCCTTGTACAACTTATATCTTGTTCAGTTCTGCTTTTGTTTCTTTTTTATTCCACTTAATCACTTAAATGGAACCAGACTGGCTCACTTCTCCTGACTGGACACAACAATGCTCAAGCTTCAATCATTGTCTCCTGACAGACAAATATATCACTGGCTGGGGCCCACAAGGTGATAAACTGTCCACACACATACACATTGTGAGGCTGTGGCAGGTGGGTGTCCATGGCACAACCTGAAGGGTCATCTGTGGGCACTGGAGGAACCGGCAGCTGATAGATGTGGTGCAGGACAAAGCAGTGACAGTGACATTTGTCAGTTGCTTCTCTGCTCCCCCGTCATGAGTCAAAATCCTTGCCTCATCTGTGTGAGGAGCAACACTGAATTGTTTCAGCCAGTCATGCTTGACCTTCACGGCTGACAAAGGTAAACATTACACTTCTCTGAAAGCAATGCTTGTACTGACTGTGCTTTGTTTACACCAGACACACTTTGTCTTAATATACGACCAGTGTTCTTGAAAGATTACTCTGACCACCAAAGTTGACTGAGCAGTAGTTGAAGATAACAAATGGCATGAGAAAGTGGGTGATCGTGTATATCTATAACATTTTCTCTTAGAACCTTAATAGACTGTATCCACCTTATTCCCATGACCCATGATTCTTTGCGTGAATTCCTCAGTGTTTTTTTCAAATAAACACCTCCAAATGGATGACATGATCATTCACTGTCTTCTTCTACACAGTTCATTTTGCAGTGTGAATGTAACACTATCACAGTCAATTTGACACCAAGTTTATTAGGACAAAGTTCAATTGGAGAGTAATGTCAAATTGAACTCAGTTAGTGGTAATACAATACTAACGGAGTTAAATACACATTGTTAATATTGACTGATATTTTAAAGCTGTTAGTCTGCTGCACCGTGTATCATTATCACAGTAGAACTATTGCAATGCAAGTGTCTGTATTTCCCAAACAATAATAAATCTAAAGAATCAAATTAGGACTCGCTACAAATGGTGGAGCTGAATAATCTGAGAATCTCCGAGGTGTATCAGTATTTACACAGCAATAAGGTTTAGGCCACGTCCAGACAGAAACGGCACAAAACATAAACAATCTATTAAGTCCCATGACAAAAAAATGTTGTAAACATTAGACTTAAGAACTGAAACAGAGACAGAATGAACTGAGCCAGGGGAAAGAAAGGGAAATAATGTCTGTTTGTCTAAGTTTGCGCTTTTTGCCATTTCCGTATGCATATTTAGCTCCTTTTTTTTTTTCACCTAGCGAGAAATCTAGCCACTTTCTGTCATAAACCTAAATACTTTACGACAAGGAAATGCACCATTCTGGTGCAACACCATGACAGTTTTTGAAACCTAAAGTTCAGCCATCACTTGCAACTGGGCTCCTATTGGACAATACTGTCCCCATAATATATCCTATTTCTTACATAATTACAGAATAGACATCATGTTCTACTGGAGAGGAGCTGAATCTAATAGCTGAGAGCATTAACCCCTCATTTTTTCTGCTACTATGTGCAGTATCAAGCAAGAAGTATGAGATCATTTTCCTATAGACTTCCATTCAAAAGAACAATTAGCAAAGTCACAGGCTAGTTATTCTAGTCTATGTTTCTAGTGGCTAACTACTACTTAATAATTCCTAGGCTTCACTTTCCAAACCAGAATGCTGTGGCCAGGTCAAGTTGTAGCCAGTGTCATGTTGTTTATTATTTGAAACCAGAAGAGACCATATTTGGGGAAGGTGAATCTAAGAAAGAATGGGTGGAGCTTAAAGAATGTGCACCATGCTGGTTTGATTGGCATCTGCTGTCATTCAAACCATAGTCTCGCTCCAAAGCAAACCCTGATTTATGGTCTATTTGACTTGAAATGAGACCATGAATTCCAAAGTGGATGTCATGCCATACTGACGAAGCCCTGAAACTAGGGACTGAGATGATCAACTCCTCAGGAAGTTGTTTAATGATAATATATCTTCACAGTGGCTTTACTTTCCACTTTCCAATCTATTATTCAGATTTACTCCATGGCATAAAATGTCCAAGATTTATTTTGTATGCTAACACCAGAATAAGACATTGCGTTCCAAGGTGTCAGCCATCAGATGAAGGTGTAGGTTTCAAAACCAGGCTGCATTCAATCCACCATCCTTCTTTTAGTGTCAGCCAGCAGAGATCATTCTAGTCAGTGAACCAGGTGGTGACCAGCGAGATACCCTGTGATATTCGACAGCAGCCGGGGTTGCAGGAAAAAGAACCCATGGCTTCATTCCTGCTGATGGTACAGACACATTCATCATCACCCTGTGTGATGATTCCATGGCCTGAAAAGGTCAGACAGGGCAGGTGGAGACACAGCTGGAGACACCACGGAAGACACGTTATCACGCCAAACGTCCCTATTGTGAAAACGTGAGAGAAATGGACTGTAGACCTTCACCTTGGAATCATCATCACAACTGCTGACCTGCAGATACATTACCCTCTATGACTAACTGCGCTTCCTTATCACCCCCAGAGCAGATAACAGGGCCCTAACAGTGGACATCAAGTACCCAGGGGATCATATTAACCCAGTGGCTTACCGGCAGCCTGCCTGACTGACCAGACGTGAGGCTGATGAAGCATTTTCAGTGGACAGAAACAAACATGGAGGGAGCTATACGATATCGGAATAAAGAAGAAGTAGTTCTACCTCATAATACAAGAACAATACTGTCTGTTTAAATTGCATGTCTACTGATGCAGATATGCAGCTTTACTCTTCTAACACTATATTATATAGTCCTCTACAGCCTTTTTTTTTTTGCAATATTTGCAGTGGTATATCCTGCTGCCACGCTGCAGTTTCACTTATTGTATATTGATATATAATATTGTATACATCAATATTGTAAAGATATATGAAACGTGCATATATATAAAAATGGAAAACGTTCCAAATATTTAATGCAGTGATTTTTTTTCAGCTGTTGTATGGTCTACGAGACTTTTTTGTTTTTACTGTTTCAGAAGAATATACATTAAAAAACAAACAGAAAAGTAGTACTAATAAATAAATAGAATATAGACAATATTATATAATAGAACAGTAAAAACGGAACATAAAATAATCATAACAGAAATATTAAGACAGTAATACCAATAAGAATACAGTAAAAGAATCCTTTCTGTCCCATAACAGCAAACACTATATGTCTTTAATATACTAACTATGTTTATGTACTTCATTAATGAAATACTTCATTTAACAGACATTTATCATACTTTCCTGCATCTCAGGAAACTCATCCTCTAACATCCAAAACAGAAGCCTACAATCTACAAGTCATCTAATGTCGTGGTGATAGGATGCAGCATGTCTTTCAATCACAGAGAACCAGCCCTTCCTGTCTGTGGCTGACACCAAGCCTGTCTGTCTGACCTTAAAGTTAGAATTGCAGAAGTTTTTAAATTTCTAAATAAAGACAACACTTTGCAGTAAAACTGTAACATGACAGTGTGTTTCAATGTTATGACACACAGTGTTTAGCATGTTTTAATGTTGTGACAAAGTGTGTTTTACTGCTGTCTTCACACTGTTAGGACATCCTAACACCGCATGTTGCAAAGCTGTTTTGAACACTTTAATGTTATCATGGTGTTTAATGTTATTTTTATATTTGTATTTATTTAACCCTTTATTTTGCATTTATAATCTCCTTTGCAAGATTCCAAGTGAAAGTGAAAAAAGTGCATGTTTTTTTGTGTAAGATTAACGTAATTCCACACAGAAGGGCCCTCAGTTAAACCACCTGCAGGTGTTAGTTGTGCTGGTCTAGCATGGATTCAGTTAGCAACAATCCTAACCATAACATTACTGTGTGGCCCTGTGGTGTGTTTTAATACTGTGAGGTGTGAATGTGTGCATTCACAGATAGATCTGTGTAAACAAGGCCTAAAATGACAGGACCACGAAAGACGCTTGTTCTGCTCTTGTTTCAGTTCAGAACAATAACCACACCTATTAGCGTATTTAATTTAAAACCACATAAAGTCAACTAGTGCATATTTGAAGCTGGCTCCTGTTATACAATCAGATAATCAAGAGAGTGAAGTCTCACAAAAACACAGAATCACATTTTCCTGTTTTCTTTCGTTTGCCCCATCCTCTCTTTACATGTGCATGTATGCACTCAGTCCCTTCCTTGACAGATGTTATCAAGTTCTTCATGGCTAGAGAAACCATCAAGGGTAAAAAATAAAGTGAAGGCAGAGGAGCAGGGATTTCTGAATGATATGGCTGATAAAACCGCTGATCATTCCACTTTACAGAGACTCTGTGGCTCCTCTGTGCAGCGCTGCTCGCTCTATAGATTTTCACTCCCGTCTTTACTCTGCTTTATTTGCGTCATTTCCAGAGGAGCAACAGATGAGATGGCAGAGGCGCGGATATGAGGTCATTATTTAAGAGTAAGTGTGTCTCACTTGCTCTGTGATTTATTTATAGCACACATACGTGTATCGGCGTGTGCCTGTGTGCCTTTATCTGTTTATTCCGCCGTACATACAGAGATATTTATGTTTCAATTTGTGCATGTGGGTAAACATCAACACTTCTTCCTGCACCAGAGTCTGGGGGAAGCCGAGGAGCAGTGTGTGATTATTACCGCTATACACACCCATGCACGCATGCACGCATGCACGCACGCCCACGCACGCACGCACACACACAACACACACATTTTATATACAAACAGGTTATTTTTAAATATAAAAACAGACTTTTTGTCATTGTGTTTGACCATAAAGGACTTAGGGGCAGATGTGCTAACAGTGTCCATTTTTGGACGTTATTCCGATTCAGTATTTGTCTAAAAACATAGAATTATTTGCAGATAGACAAACTGCACTTTTCCTTCTCATGTATATGCATAGACAGGAGTGAGAGTTTCACACTGTTACTTTATCAAAGGTTTAGATATTCATTTGAATTTGGACTTTCACCACTGTTCAAGTTCAAAATAAACAGCCTACAGTAACTTCAATTTGCCACAGACTGTTTTACAAGCAGCTTTGCAAGATCAGGGCCACTGACCCGAAATCAGAGGCTTCACAAAGTCCGGGATCTTCTGAGAAACACAAATCTCTTTACTTTAGAGAGCGTTATTTTAGATGTCCATCATGGTAGAGCTGGCGAAAAAGAAGCTGAGTTGTTGTCGGACACGTTGTCAGAAGAAGCGAGGAACATCACACTGGTTCCAGAGGCCAGAATTGAAGAGTGTATTTATGTGTATTTAGCCAGTAAGTTTTTACTGAATGTAAAAAAGCTAAAAGAAAAGGGCGCTTTCAGGTGTTTTCTGTCCACATTTAGTTTGTTTTTTCTTTTACAGGTTTGAGGAAACTTGATGTGTGCTAATGGAGGAGCAGGACAGACATAACATATTATTTCATGGGTCTAATGTAATGTATGTTGGGCTGGATGTAGACTAATACACTAATGAACACTATTCTAAGTTACTGATGGAGGCAGAAGTCCTTGTAATGTTTTCTATTTATTTTGTGGGGAAAGAGTGATTTACAAAGTGATACAAACCTAGATTAAGTTTGAGATTAAGTGGCGAACATAATCTTAAATCATAGAATTAAGCAAGTGTAGATTAAGCGAGTTCCTGCTGGTAGCCATGTTTTCAGTGAAAGCAAACTTTCCAAAAATCTTGACCTACCACTTAAAAGCAATTAGACTAGGCCTGGGCCGATAATCAATAAATCAATTCATCGCACGATAAATTAAAATGAACTCAATAATATTGCCGTGTGCATGCGTGTTCGTTTTCCTCGTCTCACGCCTCCAAGCAGGCTGGATGACAAGAGGGTTCACTCTGTGCTCGGTCTCAGCACCTGGGTGCTTTTGTTCCATAGCAGAAGGAACCGAGTGAAACCTCTCGTCAGTCATCCAGTCTCTTTGTCTCTGTGTGGGGAGGCTGGGCCGCTAGCATTGGGGGTTAGAGTGGCTCAGTGGTTAAGACCAGTACCCTGTGTGTGAAAGACATCATGGTCGCAATGGTCGCCAGTTTGACTCCACCCCTGGCTGATTGTACTCAATTCCATTGTAAGTTGCTAAATGACATGTAATGTAATGTAATGTAATGTAATGTAATAGCATAGCATTGGCTAACCCCACAGAGTGCAGCAAGTGAGCCTTGTGTGGAGCAAGGAAGAAAGATGCCAAATGCCACAGCCCCGAATGAGCACGGTGAGCCCATCAACACGGATGCCCACCTGAGGCATAACCACCCGACACAGCTGGGGAAAAAAACTGCACCTCGAGATGCAGAGCCTATGTCCCGACAGTCAACACTCACTGAGGCGTTTGGTCGGCAAAGTAAATATAAACGGAACAACGCAAAATGGTGTGCGCTCACAGAAAGTGTTGTTTCCTACATCCCAAAAAGAAATGCTGCCCTTTAATACAGTTGCAAAGCCAGCATTTAGAGAAATGCTGCAAACGTTTGACCTGCGAGAAAATACATGTCACAAACGGCAATTCCAGAACTCTGAGACCTTTTTTTTGTTTACTGTTTTTTGTTTGTTTTATTTATTTAGGATATTTAAACGTTCTTGAAATTACAATGGTAAAAAAAATATGAGGAATAAAAGTTTATTGCATTTGAAAGGGTGTGCATTATTATGATATGTTATCATGTTGACAATAATATTGTTTATCAGCAATAATTTGTGGGACAGTAAAAATGTGGGACGGTAAAAATCGTCCAGCAAAATGTGCTATCGTCCCAGGCCTAAATTAGACCACGTGTCAAACTCAAGGAGAAAAAAACCATTTAACAAACATCTAGATATCTTTATATGTATTTAAATATCTACATAGAGTTACTTGGATTTAAGTTATTAACTCATCATTATCTGTGTAATTGTGTGTACTGTGTACACACTTAGTGCTTCACTTTGAATATGCAAGTGCAAATTAATCCTAGGACACTTTTGTGATTTTACTGCACATTAAAGATAAAAAACAACACTGTTTGGTGGATATAACACAACTATAATTTACACAATTTAAAGTGTTACATTTCTATCAATAATAGTCAAGCAAGGTGGTGGCAGACGGCCCCCAAATCAAATTCATTTTCAGGCCACATTTTTGCTCCCGTCATGTTTTCATCATTTTCCAGCAATCACAAAATGGATATACACCACGGCTATTTGTACCAACACAGATCCACTGTTTATAGGGTTTGCTGTTGGGCTTCTTTCTGTTAAGTACTTGTTAAGCACCATTTGTTAAGAAAAGTACAGTAAAAACAAAGTGTATTATTACGAAAATACAAAATATGCCACGCCTTTCCTCAAGGCCCTTCTGTTGCACCATGATGTTTGGAGACTTCTTCTACTTTGTGGTTCTAGTCCATTAAATCCATAGTTTTGTCCTCCATGCACTTTAGTCCACAAGGACAAATAAAACAAATGTGTCTCTTTTAATGAGCATACTGACAAATGACACACTCACTTGCTGCAGCTAACATGAGATCATGTGGACGGACAGTAAAAACCATGTGATGACAGCATTTCCACCCAACCATGGTGCATGAGAACAATATCTGCAATATGATTATCCTATCTGATATTCATTTGCGGCAGTCAGGACAGAATCAATTTCTATTAGACAATGCTGACAAGCTAGTTAAGTGTTATGAACCATGAAACTCAATCATGAAATGTAATTAAACACCGTAGAAAATAGCAGTGCTTTGAGATGACAAATGTTTGTTATTAACTCTGTCGACCGTGTGCGAACTATATCCTGTCTGAACTCTAAATCATCTGCTGATGCCAGTGAGGAAAAACTCTGCTTCTCAAACTACTTAAAGTCCCTGTAAAGTAAACTCATAGATTTGTTTCTAAACACTGGTGGACATTTGTAAAAAGACTGTGAAACTACCAGTTACTGATTGAGTTATTATTCATCATTCTGTGACCCGTATCTGAAATCATTTACACTGGTTAACACTGGTTAACACTGGTTAACACTGGTTAACACTGGTTAGGAAGATGAACCACAGCGTGGGCTGAAAATGGTTAGTAGGCTGAAACCAAAGTGAAATATGAAATTTAGAAATCCTCTGAAAACTCATCCTGAGTGCACTGGTTTGAGCCCGTGTCCATTTCTGCTTCAGCTGCTGGTTCAGTGCTGATTGGTTGTAGAAAGAAGCTATAAACAGCGATGTACTGTAGATTCTGAGCTTTTATCAAATGTAGGCTACAGCTTGTGTTATATTTTAAATTGTGAAAACTTAAAAACTTTACGCTACAGTTTTGAAATTCAACCATTGTCACACACTTTTAGAGTTCGTATAGTAGCATAGACATGCTACCTGTCACACCTGACCCTGCCAGGAGAAATCTGGGATTGTGTGTATTTCCATGTCCAGTTAATTGAAGCTGTGGTTGAAGCTGGACTTTCCTTGTCTCAGTATAAAGGCACTAACAGGGATTTTATTTATGGAATGACCTTTATCTTGGTGGTGATATGCCCCCTTAAGTATTTCCCAGCTGACTTTAATATATATCTTTTTTTATCACTAAATTCAATCTTCTATTATTTCTGAGTCAAAGCCCAAAGCATGTGTTTGCATAGAGATGAACTTATATACTGTAGGTAACTCCCACCTGCAATTATCTTAGAGTAACTAGAGATTCATTGTCAATTCAGTCATTTCAATTGAACTAAGCTCCATTGTAAGGTCACGTCAACGTAGTGCTCGTCTTGACCAAGGACACGTCAGCATGTAGACTGGAGGAGCTGGGAATCAAACCCCTGTTCGTCCCGTTAGAGTACGACCCTCTTGATTAGATTACTGTAAGTCCTTATGATCAGGATGTTCCAACATATCACTCCAGTGTTAGCTTCTCTACACTGGCTCCCCGTACAGGTGAGAATTACATTTAAGATCCTCCTCCTCGTACAGAGCTCTTCATGATCAGGCCCCTTCATACCTGAAAGAACTACAACAGATCATTTAGGTCCCAAAGCAGAATTCAGTTACCAGGCTCCTCCTGTGGTGCACTCATTCTCTCACACTCAGGTTATCATTAACCTCTCTCTCTCTCTCTCTCTCTCTGTCTCTCTGTCTCTCTGTCTCTCTCTGTCTGTCTCTCTGTGTCTCTCTCTGTCTCTCTTGTCTCTCTCTCTCTCTCTCTCTCTCTCTCTCTCTCTCTCTGTCTCTCTCTCTCCTCCCTCTCTCTCTCTGTCTCTCTCTCTCTCTCTCTCTCTCTCTCTCTCTCTCTCTCTCTCTCTCTCTCTCTCTGTCACTCTCTCTCTCTCTCTCTCTTGCCCCCTCTCTCTCTCTCTCTCTCTCTCTGTCTCTCCTCTCTCTCTCTCTCTCTGTCTCTCTCTCTCTGTCTCCCTCTCTCTCACTCTCTCTCTCTCTCTCTCTGTCTCTCTCTGTCTCTCTCTGTCTCTCTCTCTCTCTCTCTCTCTCTCTCTCTCTCTGTCTCTCTCTCTCTCTCTCTCTGTTCTCTCTCTCTCTCTCTCTCTCTCTCTCTCTCTCTCTCTCTCTGTTCTCTCTCTCTCTGTCTCTCTCTCTCTCTCTCTCTCTCTCTCTCTCTCTCTCTCTGTCTCTCTTTCTCTCTCTCTCTGTCTCTCTCTGTCTCTCTGTCTCTCTCTCTCTCTCTGTCTCTCTCTCTCTCTCTCTCTCTCTCTCTCTCTCTCTCTCTCTCTCTCTCTCTCTCTGTCTGTCTCTCTGTGTCTCTCTCGCCCCGTCACGTCACGACCCTCATGTGGAGAATAAAGTAGTAGACAATGAGTGAGTGGCAAGACATTAATGAATTCAAAGTTGTCTTGAGATATTTGTTTTCTTTTTTTCCGTGCAGTTGGACAAACAACAAGCTCATTCTCACCGTGAAGATACTGGATGCTCGTCTGCCACTCGGCTCCCTTTGAAAGGCAGCCTGCTGTGGCTAATGGTCTACAATAAGATTCCACAATTGCTTTTACAACACTTCACAGAGGCTTATCCCCAGAGTAGAAAAGCAGACTTATCGTCTCTGAACACTCTATTCTATTGAAGGCTTTTTTTAATCCTCCTTAAGGCTCTCAGTGTTCAATGAAAGAAATGGGAGGTGAAGAAAAGAGGGAGCAAAGGAGCGGAGGAATAAAAGTGACACAGGATGACCTGCTCCTGCTCCTGCAGAGAAAAAGATATTTGAACTCTTTATCCAAGGCTAAGCATCAGTGAGCAGCCTCATTTGGGCGATCAAACCAACAGTCGTCTGCACGGTGTGAACGACGGGACCTTTACTCTGCAATTAGTGGCAGTTATCACTTTGGTGGACAGTTTAATTGTGTCGTCTTCATTTAGCGTTAGAGTTCAATTGTGTTCTTTTCAGTTACATTGTTCATTAAAGGCATCAAATGACACAATAATATTCATGGCTTTGAACTTGCTCACATATGGAAGCAGGATTCAGTCAGTAGCACATTTGTAGAGTGACTTTTAAATGTTTCATTGAAGAATGTGGATGAATGAGGTATTAACACACTCTGCCTCACTCTTCATCACTCTGCCTCACTCTTCCTCACTCTTCATCACTCTGCCTCACTCTGCCTCACCCTTCCTCACTCTGCCTCACTGTTCCTCACTCTTCCCTCACCTGCCTCACTGTTCTCACTCTGCCCTCACTGTTCCTCACTCTGCCCTCACTGTTCCCTCACCCTGCCTCACTCTGCCCTCACTGTTCCTCACTCTGCCTCAGCCTGCCTCACTCTGCCCCACTGTTCCCTCACTCTGCCTCACTGTTCCTCACTCTGCCTCACTGTTCCTCACTCTGCCTCACTCTGCCTCACTGTTCCTCACTCTGCCTCCCTGTTCCTCACTCTGCCTCACTGTTCCTCACTCTGCCCTCACTGCCTCACTCTGCCTCACTGTTCCTCACCCTGCCTCACTCTGCCTCACTCTGCCTCACCTCTTACACATGTTGGAACTAGCTTGGGACATAGGGTGTTAGTTCTCACTGGAGACATGGTTTCCAGCATGGAGTCAAGAAAAAAGTGAGTTTAACCAATTAATAAACCTAGTGGATAACATCGACACCTACTTTGTCTTCCTGATACTAAGTGAAGATTTGAAACTGTCACCCTACTGTTCCACACTCCATACAAACGTGGTGGGTTTGTGTCACTGAGGTAAATCTGAACAAAGACTTTCAAACACAAAAGTCAACACAATGACAAATCTGAACTGACGGAGGCAGTTTAAGTCAAAAATCTGTCATTTGTTGAATGACTTGAACCGCGTGTCATGTTTAGATCGTTTTATGGGATGGAGGTTGGAGATGGAGAGTGAGCCTTTTCTTAATTGTTTTGGGGTTTTTTCTTGCATGCCCACTGGCAGCCATGTTTCCTGTGTGAGTGATTTCTTATGCCTCAGGCTGTTTTCTGCCAGCGGCATGCACAGAGAAGTCACACCTCAGATACTGCCACACAAACAGAATGATTATTACTCTACTTTTAATCATGCACAGGATAATATCTGATAGAAATGGCTCTGCCCACCCACCTTGCCAGCAGGCCCCGACTGTCAACTGCATATCAATCTGTGACGGGTGGATGGGCCAGTCGTCTGTCACCAGGTAGGGGTCAAAGGTCACACCATCCACATACAGTGTCACCACTGGGAACTCCACATTGATGACATAGTAGTGCCATTCCTTATCACAGATCTGAGGGTGAGAGGAAGAACAACATTAAACAGATTACTGTCCATCACTACAGGTTAGGTTTTTGTTTCCGCCGCATTAAACCTGCTCTAGAATGAGATTTCAGTTTAATTCAGGAGGTGGTGCAAAATCTTCATGTACTTGATTTCAGAGGAAATAACACATTTCTCTAACACCCATTATTTCTTTCATTTGTCAAAGATTTTGACCAGAAAATGTTGACCAGTAGACTTAATGATGTCACCTGCTAAGCCCACCTCTGGGGGCCCCAGAGTCTACAATCACCTCTGATTGTAGACTCTGGGGGGCCCCAGGCAAAGCAGCTAATTTGGGCCCTTAACTATCCCTCCCCACCCCTTTCTTCAAGGTCCCAAGCATTTGCCTGGTATGTCTGTACTGCTGGTGCACCTCTGCTTCTAGAAGTGTTACTAATAATAATAATAATAATAATAATAATAATAACAATACATTTTATTTAAAGGTGCCTTTCTCTGCACTCAAGGATACCGCACAAATACAATATACATTTAAAAAAAGAAAGAAATTGCAGAGCAATTGGGATCAGGTGGAATAGGCAGTTTTGAACAGATGTGTTTTTAGTTGTGATTTGAATATTAAAGCAGAGGATTCAAACTCATGGCCCATAGGCCACATGCTCCCCCCGTCAATTTCCTGCAGCCTGCCACTTGTTTGTATCTCACATTTATAGACTGATTTGTATGAAAAATGTCATGTCCTTCATGAACCTCCAGATAGTTTGAGTTGTTTACGTTGTCATCCAGACCAGAAAAGTGCTACAGAAATGATCAAAATGATTTCTAGTTGTGATGTAAAGCACATTGAGTTGCCCTTGGTTATGAAATGTGCTCTACAAATAAAGCTGCCTTGAGTTTGTCATTAAGACTTAGTGAGTGAATGAGGGATTATTTAATGAATCTATTCTTTCAGCCAAAGAGTTAACAGTAGTCTGTCACTTTTGAATATTTTCATTCAAACCAACTTGGCAGCTCCACACACTCTCTGTGTTTCTCAGTACTGTGGTGTTGAGATGTTATTGTTGCACTGCACACAGAAGCTTCATGTTAAAATAAGTGGCTGATGAATCATTGTTCCTCCAATGCCCGTTCTTTTTATGTTGCCATCATAAATATGACTGTGAACACACCTCGACGTCTGTTAGCCTCAGAGAGTGAACACTCGGACGTGGCCTGTCTTTAGTGAATGTGGACGTCTGAGCTCATTATGTTCCCATGGTAACAGTTTGGTGTGTTGTCTCGGTTCAGTGAGGACTTTTTTGACAACCTTGGGATTCATTGAGTGAAAAAAGCTGAATTTCCTTCATTAAAGTTTAAAAGTGAATGTCTTAGTGTGTGATGAGCACTCATTGAAATGCAATAGCACATGAAGTTCACGTCTTCTGGAAGATGCTTGGATGTACCAGTCTTTAGCATGCTTGACCATCTCCCCTGGCGCTGCCATGCATTTTAATTGTCTGAGTGTGGGTGCATTCTTCCCTGGTGCAGGCTGGTGCTTCACCTCCTCCTCCTCTCAGCTCCTCCCACATGACCTGGGGTAACCACCCTCTCTAATGAAGCAGATGGGATCTCTAATCAATCCAGTTAATTTTCACTGTTATCGAGGAGAGATACAACATCTGGTCCACTGGCATTGGTTCCACACAGCTGCTGAGCACACACACAACATGTTGATCTGCTGAGTCTCTGCTCTGAATCAGTGGGGAGACAATCTGATCGCTGTTTTGATGTTGCTACAGATGAGAGTGAAACTGATCACAAACTGATTAGCTCTGTAGGATGTTAAGCCACGCTAACAAGATTTCAACGTGTCTTTGGGACCCAATTAGAAGATGTACTAGCGCTGTCTCCAATCAGAGGTGCTTGGATGGTACTTTTGAAGGCTGATTGCATCGATGTGACTCGGCTGTTCCATTTCAGAGGTTTTCCCAAATCTGACTGACAAAATGCAAGGATTCAACAAGTAGATTCTTCCTGAACCAAAGATTCCCAGGACTTCTTGCACAATAAAAACTAAAGGACAAAACAATGATGAAATATCCAAAGAACAGACTTTTAAATTGAAGTTCCAGGCTTCAACTTAATTGTTTGACGTAATGGGGTAAAGTCTACAATTAAAATACTTCACTTTAAAAAAAAAAAATTCTAATAGAGATTTTTTTGATCATTTTTACAGTTGTTTGCTACGGAATCGGAAAAAAAAATGTTTCTGTTGAGCACGAGATGATCAGCCTCGCCTCAGCGGACGCTCGCTGCTTACAGTGCCCGGCGCAGAGCAGCGTTACCCCGGCGTTACCCCGGCCTGTCCTGATGATGATCTTAAATGATCTTTGAACTGCGTTCGGGGACAATACCTTTGCAATACTTTCTGCTGCGCACCAGAAACGTTTCATTTTTTTATTTTTTTTGTAATTTGCTGAACTTTGGACAGAGATGAACCACATCAGGGGTTTTCTTTCATGGTACATTTCTCCAGTGGTTGTAACAAAATTTAACAGAGTTACTTTTCATAGTAGAAATGTACACACACACACACACCCTGTGCTCTGTTGTTTCTTTCCTGTTTTTGCTGTTCAGTATTTCAAAGGCTGCTTGGGCCTAGTGGGTGACTTCCTCTCGTGTCGGCTTCAAAAGAGCAAGACAACATGGGGCGTTTGTCAGAGACGAGGCTTCTTCTTCTCAATTGGGATGTCAGTTGGTGTTCCCTCTCAGGAACAGAGGGAGGGGGAGAATTTTGTAGCTATATTCTTTGGAAACTTTGGAAATCAGAGGGAGGATAAAAAAAACACTTCATTTGAGGAATAAGACTGATTGAGATACAGTTAAGGACATTTTTTTTTACCATGAAAACAGGACAGTGAATGTATTTGACATAAATAAAAGCTGTGTAATGATTAAGTGCTATAAGGTAAATACTGTGTAACATTGAGGTGAAATTATTTAAGATAAAATAACTTCATTTTCAGTGTAACTTGTCGTTTTAGATAAACTCAGAGCCTTTTATCAGGAGTCAGGCAAACTCTACAGAGGCAGCTGTTTTTATAGTATAATGGAAAACTGAACGTATTTTGAGTTTTGATGCTAACTGAAGGTTACAAAAGTTCTTCAACATTTTTTCGAGTCCAGAGATAGTCACTGTCATACTCTTTTGAATTCAGATTACTACTGACAGAGAGAAACACAACTTCAAAAATCAACTGTGTCCAGTGACTCATGTTGGATTGAGTTCAGACAAATAACTGTGCTGCATGAGCGAACACAGCACTTTCATTTATTTAGATAATTATAATGAGGTTTTTTTTTTAAGTGTGGTTGTATGAGGTCCTGACAGAGCAATTAAAACATAGAAAGAAGATTAGACTGTTTAATGTCAATGGCAGCTTCTTAATATATATTAGGCCACTTTATCTGCCCATTAGACAGCCTTTGTTGACTACAATTACTTTGTAAACTGGTCCTAAGACCATAGAGAAAATCAGAGCTCAAGCACAAGAGTTGTTAGTCCTCTGTTGCCTTCTGTGCTAAGTTCAAATGTACAGTGTTTTTAATATTTTATTTTTACCAACATGGCAGAAACTTACTAAATGAGGCAGCTCCTGTGTCTGTGTGAGCTAAAAATGCAGCTTTTTCCTCTTACCTGTTAAGTTTTCAGATAAAACTGATTGTCATGACAATGTCTCCATGTCTCAGGCAGCAAACTTATGAAATCCTTCATTATAAACCACAGCAAACAGTGCATTGTTTTGCTATCCGAGAAGTCTTTTTCTTTTGGTTTCTCCCTGTTACCACAGCAGATCCTGTCCACCAGCTGGCCAATATAATCACTAACCCTCCTCTGCATGTGACCAAACCATTTTGTACATAATACGATCTCACCATCTTCAACTCTGACACCTCAGTGCTGCCTCCTGTCTTTAAGACAGGATCATTGTCTCCAAGCCATACATCATATAATCATCTTCCTCCCTAAATTATTAAACAATCTAAAAACAACAACATATTACAGTTCCTTATTTTATTCAAACCATAGCTGCTACCTGTCTGTATGTACAGCGACATGGCTACCATCCATCCATCCATCCATCCATCCATCAAAAAAGGATGTCGGTTTCAATCATGGGTTGATGTTTTTCTGTGTCTGTTGGTTAAATTGTTACGAGGAGCTGTTGTTATTAATCATCAACATTATTAATTTAGCATAAACTCAACTTCAATTGTGCGCTGTATTATTTAATTTGTTGCAAGTAGAATCTTTGTAATTGATTTGTTTTTCCTTGATTAATTTCTTTGTTTATACAACAGCTTCCTGACAGCTTTTGTAAACCGTAATTATCCCGTAATTAGTTTGTTTGTTTTATTAAATGTCAATATGGTGGTATGGATTAAGACAAACAAACACAAAAAATAAGAAAACAAATAATAATAATATATTGGTGCTTAAGTTAACTGGAGAAGTGCCGTTTCATGTGTTACAGCTGTGTTCCATCATGTTCTTAATTTTGGCGCCATGTTGAAATATTAAAGTGTTCAAACTGCACTCGAAAGTCTATTAAGTCTCTGTTTAGATGCTGGTTCTATGTTTGTTGGGAACTGGTGTACAGTTCACAACAAACATAGACTGAGAAAAGATCTGTCGGTAATGGTATTGACATTCTCCCAGCATGATTACATACAACAAACCTTTCAGAGTAGTTTTTGTGTCTTGGCTGAATCTGAACACATATATAAATATTATATTTAAAAAAAACTATTTTAGTAGCTGTATGTGGAGAAATGGGTTATGTGTGTATGTGGATATGTGGGTTATAATTAAACAACAAAAATCACATGATGCTTTAATGTCATAAACATAATGACAGTGTTGGGAGATGATGGAGAGAAGATGAATGAGTCATCCAGTGTGAACCCAGACTCTGGCAGACAGGAAATGCAGACCAAATACATGCACTGTAAATGACCATGTGACAACACTCATATCATATTAGTGAGTTGCAGTAAAGTTGAAGATGACAGAATACTGGAGATCATTAGTCAGACTATATTAGTCTCTCCTTTATGCCATTGATCTCATGGGTCATTCTTTCATTATTGCACTATTTCCTTGTACATTTGTACATTTTATGTTGAATTCTTTTTTGTGTCGCATTCTGCTGCTTTTAAAACAATTTCCCCTCAGGGATGAATAAAGTATTTCTATTCTATTCTATTCTATTCTATTCTATTCTATACATGTGAAAAGCAATTATAATGGTGAGATAAGTTCAGTCTGTCAAGTTCTGCAATATATTGCCTTCTCTCTGTGGATTTAAAACACAATAAACTGTGACAGATTGAAAGCAACACTCGCTCCAATCATTTTTACAGAAGCTTTTCCTGCCAACATGGAGGTGTAAACAAACTCAACACCTGGGTGTCCTGAACCTGATAATGAAGGTGACTGACACTATTCCCATTAGCAGTGGTGTTTCTGTTTAACCGCTGTCACTCATGAATTGTGAGGTCACAAATGTGCCAGATTCAAAACATGTCAGAGGAAGACGAAAACAACTGTAGCAGCCCTCCAGTCGTTACTATTATGTATCTTTTATTTTGGTTCCTAATTCAAACTCAGCAAGTGACACACTTTAAATGCACTGAGGAAGTTAGGAGTGGCAGAGAAGTATGTGAGGGTGGTGCAAGATAGGTTTAAGGGCAAAATCGGAAATGACATCCTTATTTTCCACTGGACGCCATCATGATAGTTCTGCAACATGTGGTGCCTCAGGTTTAACGGTGAGTAATCCAAGCCATCCTTTGTCTATTTATATTTGTGCAGGTTTTTTTAATCATATTACATTAGTATCAACTAATTGATTATCAAATCTAAGTACTTTGTGATGACTGTATCTTTAGCTTATGTTAAAGCTAATGCTAAAGTTACTCTGAGAATGACATGTCTAGAGTTAGTTAGCTAGATGCCTGCCTTGTAGTGATGTGTCTTTTGCAAACACTTAACTTTTTTCTGGTTACTGTGCATAGTTATTTTTTCTTTATCTATTACACTCAGTCTACCTTTTATTTTATTTTTTTTACTCCTTAATCATATTGACTAGCATCTAGCTTAGTGTTTCCCTTTATTTTGTATTGTGGACCCTTGCAGAGAGTTTCTTACCACATTTCATTATAAATGTATCTGTACTGTATAATGACATTGAAGTTTCATTCCATTTCAGGTAAAAAAGAAGACGAGGGACGAGGCTATGATCAAGTAGAACCGTACCTTCTCGCTTAGGAGACAGGACATTCTGCAGGAGCCAAAGATTCCAGAGTTCCTAAACAAATGGCCAGCACTCTTTGACGTCAGTGAGGTAAGTGTAGTAACTCATGTATTCATTGTCACACATAGTTATATATCTTGTAAATGGGCTGCACTTTAATGGCGCTTTTCTGCACCTAACCCTAAAAGCACTTTATAATTGCTTTCTCTCATTCACTGAATTCACACATTCACAAATGCAGTGTGCTAGCCTTGCTCAAGGACACTTTGACATGCGGACAGCCAGAGCCCGCAATCAAACCACTGACTTTTGGTCTATGAATGACCACTCTACCAACTGAGCTACCTAGTTTACCTACAGGTGTGCCTGATAACATGTGGTGTTCATGAGAATGGGAAGGACATGAGGTCACATTGACCTTGAACTTGTCCATTACATTCTCATGAATGCTATGTCTACAATGTCTTAAGGGAATTTCTTCAAATGAACATGCACTTGGCCTCAGTGATGAGCTGCTTAGATTTTGGTGGTCAAAGGTCAAGGTTAGGGTGACACAGCTCATTGTTTTGGTGCCTCCATCTTTAGGACATTAAATGCAGTGAGGCCGAGGCAGACGTCACAGGGACGACCATGGCAATCGACACTGTTCGAGCTGAGGATGATGGTCCTGGTGGACGCGCTGCAGATGGAAGGCGTTCCAAGTCAACCATGCATGCATGACGCTTTATGGCTTGATTCACACATATCGAACACACAGTTGACTGAGAACCTGCCATTTTTGGGGGGTCTTTTTTTTTTATTATTGTTATTATTATTATTATTGATGGCCGCAGAACACAGGGCTTGAAAGCCAGCAATGTTGCTCCATACGAGATGGTGTGAGATGGTGATACTTCAAGGAAAACCTTGAGTTAAAACGTTATCCTTCCTAACCTGCCTCTGTTAGAAAACATGTTCCATCTAGCTGCTGAGTACTGTCTGTGCCTGTGTCTGGGTGAAGTTATATAATGTGTATGTATATAATATAATAATGTATATAATATAATACATTTGTTGAATCAACAAGGTTGTCTGATTGTATGCTTCATTGGGATGTTGAATGGGAAACAGAAAAAAACCCATTGAATATTATTCATAAAAATATATACATTTTATGCATTTTGATTGAATTTAAGCTTAACTATTATGTAATTCAAACATAATATATATATACATATACTTAATTTATTCTGAATACACAATCTGATTAATATGCATTTAAATTCAATAAATTATATTAATACTGAATACATACACCTGGTGAATATGCATTTCAAATGAATAGGTTTTATTACACTGATGCATATGCATCATGTAAACTTTATTGGGGAGATTTATATTCAAAAAATTTTAAATATTAAATGGAACTTTGTCATACAATTATATTACATAAATCTTAAAGATTAGGGTTAAATATGTCTGTGAGTGTGTAATCTGTAGTGTGTGTAGGGGACAGGTGGAAGAGAGCCTGGAGGTGGATTAGCAAAAGTGGATGAGTTTAAATACCTGGGGTCAACCCAAAGCAACGGACAGTGTCGGGGCTTATGTGTGACAGAAGGATCGCAGTCTCTAAACAGCCGTAGTGAGACCTGCTATGATGGAAGGAGGTGAAGCTGGAGGTGAGCTGAAGATCTGACATTTTCATTGGGAGCAACCAGAATGGACAGGATTAGGAATGAGCAGAGGACGTTCAGGTATTTACCGAGCATTCATCCTTCAGCGGAGGTTGAACAGTTGGTAAATGAAGTAAGGAGGAGAATTAGTGATTACATTGGACAAAGGATGTTGAAGATGGAGCTACCGGGCAGGAGGGAAAGAGGAAGACCATAGTGAGGGCTCATGGATGCTGTGAAGGATGACATGAGGACAGCTGATTTAACAGAGGAGGGCAAGGGATGGGGCAAGATGGAGGCAGAGGATCTGCTGTGATAACACCTAAAGGGAGAAAGTGAAAGATGACGTTGAAAAATGTTAAAAGCAAAGTTCATGAAAAACATTCATGGCCAACAACTATGCCAACGGCATAGTTCAGTGGTAGAGCGAGTCGTCTTTCAACTTGAAGGTTGTCAGTTTAATTCCTGGCTCGGCTACATGCTCTGTATGCTGATGTGTCCACTTGTTGCTCCTGACAGTGTAAAGCAGCCGAGTGGACATCAAGACTAGAAAAGCACTATACAAATACACACCATTTATCGTAACCCTGCAACAGAAATGATGCAGGACTTTTGACTAGTGTGAATGCAATATAAGTGTGTTTATACAGTGGATTACAGACTCACAGTCTCTACACAGTGATATACCACTAACACTACTGCCTACATACATGCACAGACATCAGTCCAGAACCATAATTGTCAACTACAAAAACATGAACGTTGAAGTTAAAGCTTAGGGAAGCAATCCTGCCTCAACTTATAAAACCAAAGCAAAAACTTCTGTACCCCCAAAGCTCTCAACTTTCCTGTGTTTCTGCCTGATGCAAATTGACAGATGTGAGGATGAAATAAATAAGCATACAAACAAAGTAGAGGGAGGACTTGAAACAAGCAGAGGACAAAGAAAATGAGAGCAAGAGTGAAGGAGGAAGAGAACGTAAACATCACACATCAAAGATCCTTCTTCATCTCTTGGGAAACTCGACAGTGAGAGAAAAAAAAAGCGCCATCTGCCCCACCTCTTCCACACCGTGGCTTTGTTCACTCTGTTTTTCTTCCTTGCCTGTCTCCCTGTTAAAACATGACTGTGGGAGTTGTTGCCTCAAGTCTATCAGAGTACAAAGTCTTTAGCAGCCGTCACCTCAGCCAACCTTCTGACTTCAAACCAGAGATGGAGGAATAAGAGGGAGCAGAATGAAGTGATCTGACATCAGCAAGGGGCGGGGCAGAGAGATGACACTGTGGGATAGAGGGAGGGCAGAGATCAAAGGAAGAGGGGCAAGTAGAATAAATGACATGAGAAAAGTGAGGAAGGGTTTTTAATTACATCACCTACAAGTTAGAGAGCGACTCGAAAACAAATCATTAGAAGAAAGAAGCAAATCAAGGGTGACAAATAGGGTATTTTAGGCAAAAATGCCATTTGAATTTGAACAGGATTATTTGCCAACTATTTGATATTCTCCAGTGCATGGAAGATAGTGGAAGCAATGCAGGGTTCACAGCAGGTAGAGCTAGGAGGCGGAGCTAACAAGATGCATTTCATTCATTCATTGTCAACTGCTTTATCCTCTACATGAGGGTCGCGGGGCCACTTGAGCTAATCCCAGCTGATATGGGGCGGGAGGTGGGCTACACATGTGACAGGTGGTCAATTTAGAGTGTCCAATTAACTCCTGCGTGTTTCTCGGACTGTGGGAGGAAACGTTTATGAGTAACACCTGACTTCTGGTCCAACCCGCAAAACAAAGAAATAGACTAATATGGGGGTCCCCTCTGGCCTGTCAGTGTTAATGAAACACAAGTGTCATCCCAAAGCAGCATCACGGCGACTGACAAGAAAAAAGATTTGATCAAAATGTCATCTTCAACAGGTTTTGTTATGATGGAGCTGAAGAGTTTTCAGAAACTGAAACGTCATTAAGAGTGAAGGAGTTTGTTTCCACTGCCCAACAACGTCAGGAACCTGCTGTGACATCTGAACACGCTGGGCCTCTACCAGGCATTTGGTGCTTTTATGAGTTACCGACATAAAGTCAGCACGCTGGTTCTCTGTACCTACAACAATAAATAAACTGTGACTGTTGCTCTCAGTAAAAACAGCCAGTAGGGACACATTTTATCCAATTAACAAAAGGCTAACCTTAAAAAATCAAATCCTGCTATAGTCTACGTTATCTTAAGAATGAATTTGCCACCCCAAATCAAAAATCTGTGATTTTACACATTGGCAATCTTTCCTTTGACTTTAAACTGTGGACTCATCGGTTAACCAGCAGCTCGTGTGTCTTAAGAGAAACATTCTAGAGTATTTGCTTGGACTTTGCTACAGGAGTGTGGGGAGATCCACTCAGAAAAGGCTGTCTTACAGCAAGATACCATGGAGAACATAACCTGAGGTGACAGACTGGGGTGGCAGGCGGCTCAGGGCAGCGTCTGCAGTGCCTTCCTGTCGACAGTTTGATGTCTCAGAGATACAGTATCTGTTGAATGGGTTCGTATTTTAGACAAGAGTAAGTTTTCATTTACCTTATAACAAGTTACGGCGTGTGTCTTCCGCCTTCCTCAGAACTGTCACCATTTATCAGCTGATGTTATGGAGGCGTGATCTTCCTGTGAGATCTGACGGGTCGGTCACGCCTCCTGCTGTCCGGTTGTGTGACAGCATATACGCTCCCTCATCGCGGTTCATTATTTCCAGCTGGTTTTCTTCTGCACTAATGACTCTGGCCTCTTCCCAGTTCATTACATGGTTCTGTCATTTACAGTGGTCAGAAATGGCTGATTTTAGGTTTTCCTGGTATGTTTTTTTCTTTTTCTCGTTCTTTCTGGTGTTCTTTTTTGCGTGTATGGAAACAGAATTACATAACAGCCTTTATTGACAAAGGAAAACTTACTATCGTCATTGTTAGGTCTTTTTTACAACGCCCACAAGAGGGCTACAGCGCCCACCCGCTGTAAAAATGAACAAAATGATCGAAATGAACGAAATGACTCAAAAAAGATTTGTTCAAGTTACTGTCCGAGAGTAAACGATCCGAGCCTGTAGAAGGAGTTGAACTTCACAACACTAGCAAAGATTTTATCTACATCTCTACAGAGTGAAAGACCAACAGTCAAGCAATTGTATGTCCAGCCGATGACTGGTTAAAACATTATGAGCTCAACAAAGATATTATTTGTGTCCTTAATGAGCCAGTGAAACAAATGACCAGACAAATACATGAGACGTGTGGTTATTTTTAGCTTCGATGAAAAGGTGCGGAAGGAAGTAAAGGAGGTTGAAGTAGGGGGGTAAGGTGGGAAGGGGGGCCTACAGAGCCTGCTGGAGGATGGATCCACAACAGAGATTGATGAGCTTTGGAAACAAGGTGACTTTAAGGCAGGATGGGGAGGAGGTGTTAGGGAAGGAGAGAGGAAGTTATTGTGGAGTCAAAATGAAAAGGGGAATGTAAAATGAAAGTAGTGGATTAGTTTAGGGGATTAAATGGTGTCACATGATTCTACATAAATGATCTCATTAGGAGCAAAAGTAAAGTGTAGTCACTGTAGGTTTTAAAACGAATTCACTGACGTAGGAATTAATATCTCCACATATCAGTGATGCATATACTCCTTGTATGTGGTGTAAAGGGATGACTGTTCATTAATACCTGCATAAGTCTCCCATATCTAAGAATATGTTTGCTGCTCTATCTCACCAGACCCTCATGTGGAGGATAAAATGGTAGAAAACAGATGGATGGATGGACAGACAGCTTTCTCCAACTGTTAACTCACTCTCCTGGACCAAAGTCCACAGGGAAAATCACCAATTTTACATCATGGAACACAGGACTGCTTTATTAGTATGTTCAAATGTGTATGCAGATTTTCTTTGGTGGAGAGTGTGTTGTAAAAGGTGGCAAGATAAAGCACCCAGCAGATTTAAGTGGGCACAGATCTTATCAGGTGAGCTCTGGCTAAAATCAGTTTGTCTTTGAGTCTCTAAGTTCATTGTTTCCACAAAGTGCATGAATTGCAGGTTGTGCAATATACAGTACGACAATTTTGGATGTACAAGGCTTAGGGACAGTAAGCACTGCTTTGTCTCCTCTATTTGTTAGTCAGACATTTTGTTTCTGATTAGTGGTGTAAGGTTTCACGTAAGTCATGGTTCAGTATGTACCTCAGTTCTGAAGTACAAAAATACATGTTTTGTTTCCAGCTTCCATTTCATGATTTTATGGATAACTTCATTAAAAGTAAACGTGAATAAAAGTACATCTATTTCGATTTGTTCTGCCTTACAGCAAAAAGACGGGTTCACAACCCGGTCTGACCGAAGGCCTTTTTTGGAGTTTGCTTATTCTCCACATGTGAGCAGGAAGTCCGGTTTCCTCTCATAGTCCACAAACACACAGAGGTTAATTGGACACGACTGACTGAGGGTGAATGGTTGTTTGTCTCTGTGTGTTTTCCTATGATGGATTGGCGACCGGTCCAGAATGTTCCCTGCCTTCCACCCTATGTCAGCTGGGATTGGCTCCAGCAGCCCCACAGCCTCCTTGTCGAGGATAAAGTGGTAGACAATGAATAAAAAAGCTCTATCACCAAAGCAGCTGCTCTCAGACTTCATTTTTCTCCAAACTTATTTGTCAAAGTGCTGTTTACTTACACATAATTGCCATTAATTATCATCAGCCCTGTCAACATGGAAACATTATCATGTCAATTGTTGGAAGCTTTCAAAATTGTGTGTCTAAGAGTGTATAATTGCAAATATAGAGGAAACTATTAAAAATGAGTGATGGGGGGCTTATGATTTGCATGTGTGAATGTGTGTGTGTGTTAGGGGGAGAGAGAGAGAGAGAGAGAGAGAGAAGTACTTGAAGGTGACTATAAATTACCGGCTGGCAAAAGTGACTAATTAGAGTGGCAATTATACAGCCGCTCCCAGCAGAGACTGAAGTCAACAACCAAATGACCCCTTCAAAAGCTCATAATGGGCCACATGCACACACATACACACACTTAAAGTTTTAGGTTGCATTGTCGCTTCAGTAAGAATGATCACATTTACTTTCTCACCTTGTTAGCACAGCAGAGAATATTACAAATAATAATATCACAAATTTAGGATTTAGATTATTTTTCATTTATCAAAAAAAAAAAGGGTTAATAAATTGATATGAACTAATCCAAACTATCACCTATGATGTAACATACAAGTGTGTAGTGGGATTTCATAAAAATTCATAAAAATAAATACAAAAAACAGAACATTTCATCAGACAAAGCTCTGGATATCACTTGACTCAGTTTGAAAAATGAATATTACCAGTGCCATTTACAAGCTTTGAGAGTTAAATGCTCACTTTCAATCCACAGAGATCGAGCACAAAAATCACAGAAGCTGACAGACTAAATATATTTATACAATACCCCTGGGTGCTTTTCATGAACATGGAAACAGACACATCATTCCAGACCTGCAGCATTACAACATCTTAAACATGATTAACTTTCCCTCATTCTACCCCAGAGAACGCTTACATATCGCAATAAAAGCATGTAAAATAAACAAGATATTAAGGTTAATTACTAATTAGAAACTAAAATCATACTAGATGGTGTACGGAGACACGTGAGAGAGATGCAGCAAACACACAGTGTGATCCAGACGTAATAAAGTACACCCAGAGGACATTTCTCCATGGAACCAGACAAATAAATGTACATGAGTCAAAGTTGTGGACATAAACATGCACATTGTGTGTATTGCTTTATGCATTTGTAGAATTCTTGTAAAAAAGCAATACCACACGTGACGTCACGTCAGTGAACAGCTGTGATACCTGTGGCCTCGTGCCAACGACTGCATTGCAGCCGAGCTGATATCCAGTACAGCAACACTCCCTTTGTGTGATACTGCTTCATGAGCAAAGTGTAAAATCATATACACAATGCCTATGAAATCAATTACATATTTATTTGTGTGTATAGTATGTATTTAAGAACCCATCAAAAATTCAATGATACAAAAACGTTACTGTAGGTTATCATTATACAAAAATGGCACCAGAAACACCTCTTGTGTCACTATATTATACAATAGCTGGCAAAAAGGGAAATGAATCAATTTACAATACATATCGTATCATGTACAGTAGAGTGTATGCAGTGTTGTGGGTTCACATATCTGGTCATGAGCTTCCTCTCAGGAGTTTCCCTGTTTTATATTTTTATTTTTTCCCAGCAGACCATGCTGTTCAGCCAAGTGTTTAATATGAGTATCCAGCATGTTTTTTATAAGGGTTAAGTAGGCCTCACTCATTCTGAAATGTCTTTAATATGAATTGATGGAGAAAAAAAGACATTTGAATGAACTTTGGGAAATTAGACCACTTTGGTACACTGTCATAATGCAGCAATCAAGTTGTTGAAAGAACATTGTGTTACAGCAGCTTAAGTGAACCTTTGTGTGACTGTGTTCATGTCTATTAACAGGTTTTGAGCTTCATTGGTGCGTAATTGCACTTATGACAGGTCATAATGTTCACTGTTCATAAGTTGAAGTATTCCTGACATTTATGAGAGAAAAGCTTCTCCTCATAATTCCTGCACTTGATATAATGATGATTTTAAAATACAAAACTCTTAATTGGGTCCAAGAACGTCAGGTGCTTCATATGACCACTAATGAAGATTCCTTCACTGGTACTGGTTTTATTTGCTGGAATTTCCACCAGAATGCACTCGGGCGAAGATAGTGTGTGAAGTGACAGGTGTGCGCCTCTGTTCCAAGAATAACTGGAAGTCAGTTTGTGAAGACTAATTAATTGGGACAGCTTTTCAACACCGTCAGCGGCTGCACAAAGCTAATCAAGGCAATTGAGGTTAGCAATTAGTCAGTAGAGAAATCATAATGTGGAATGGTAAATTGTCTGTATTTATAAAGTGCTTCTCTGGTCTTGATGACCATCCAAAGCTTCTTTACTCTTTATTGCCATTCAAACCCATTCACTCACACATTCATGTGTCCATATGTGCATCACACATTTATCATACTCACACACACAGTCGTCAGGAGCACAGGGTAAGTGTTTTTGCCCAGGGGCATGTAGACGAGGATGATGTGTCTCCCTGAGCAAGAATGTCATGTAAAAAGCAAGACATGACTCCAAGGATCTAAGAAATGTGTTGTAAACAGAATTAAATGAAATGACCATGATATGTCATCAGCGATTAAGGAAATATGTGTTCAATAAGTGTTCAATACTGGTGTTACTGTTCTTGTTTTGAGTTTGGCCTGTTGTGCCACCCACAGTTACCAAGCCATAACATAAATCATACAACTCATCTCTTTGCTAGCTGTTTTCATCATAAAAGTGAAGATGGTGAATATAGATGCTGTGCCCCAGGCACCAAAACAGACCGAGACACGCTAATGGGAGAGCATGTTACTGCATCTCCACAGATCCAGAGACACTTCAGAGGTGAATCACTGCTATGAAACTTACGCTCAGTGAGCAGAAGAAGACGGAACTCACGGTTAACTCTTGGTAAATCATGGACTCAGACTAGATAGACAAAGAGCTAGTATGCACAGCATTGTTCCTATTCCATCCCACCTATGGTCATGACCGAAAGAACAAGACCGCAGGTACAATCGGCAAAAATGGGTTTTCTCAGAAGAGCTGCTGGAGTGAGAAGCTCAGCCATCACTGGAGGGCCTCCAGCCGCCGCTACTTTGAGGTGGTGGAGTGGTTCAGTGGTTAAGACCTGTACCCTGTGCGCAAAAGTCATTATGGTCGCAATGGTCGCAGGTTTGACTCCACCCCTGGCTGAATGTACTCAATTCCATTGTAAGTCGCTTCTGCTAAATGTAATGTAACAGGGCACCGCCCTTGGGAGATGTTCCTGGCACATCCAAGGAACATGCAGTAATTGTCATTTATTTTTAAATGACAATTACAATAAATAAATAGGTTGTATATAGGGAAACTTCTGCTTCCTAATGGATAAGGACTTAGTTGATTTCAGACTTGTACTTAAATCCGGACATTTTGCTGAAATCATCAGGACAGGTTGTTAGCATGTGAAATCAGTGGTGAGTTAAACACAAGGGAGGAACTCATTTATGCCACTTACAATTAGGAGAATTTGTTTGAGCAGGTGGGTTTTGCTTAAACCATTGGTGTGTAGAATCATCATCATCATCATCATCATCATCATCATCATCGTGATCATCGCCACTGTCTGACATCAGACACCTCACTAGAGTAAAGCAGCTCAACCCATCACAGTGATATACTTCTTCAGTAATTTATTATAGCTGAGAGGGATGTTATAAAAATTGAAATGGCCCATGATAGATAAAGAGTACGCCGTCCTGCTCTAAATGCTTGTCTGGAGCTCAGGAGAAGTGTTAATAAAAAGTGAAATGCAGTCAATTATCAGCCACACGTGATCCTGAAGTGCAAGCTCTCTTTATAATTGACTTTCAAACTAGATATGACTAATAGAATGACATTATATCTAGAAGGGGAAATATAGTGAACATGCCCTGACTGTTGAATTGTTCAGTTCCTGTATTAAGTTTAATGGACAGTCATTACATAGTTCCCTCTTATAGTTTAATGTCTCTTGCATCTGTTTTTATGTAACCACTGTTATATCGGCCTTCCAGATTATAGCATTGTTTTACGATACCCCAAAAAAAAATCAAAAAACAGATGAGGACACAACTTTGTTTTCTACATGGTGTAAGAAAGGACTCTAAAGTTGGTATTTACTTTGATTTGGATTTTTTCCTGACACATTAAACCCCACAGCATCAGTGTGTCAGCAGATCCACAGTTATTTTCCTTAAAAGGCCTCAGTCTGCACATCAGCAGCGACGTGAACAAATGGCATGAAATTGGAAATAATTCAGAGGAGAATTTCAACACACCCTCAGTGTGCACATTAAGCTTGGCGCATGATTGAGTGAATAAATTATAAAGACCAGGGGGGAAAAAAATCATATCATAGGAAGAAACAGAGTCAGCTCCTCCAAGAAATGAAGACGAATACCTGTATACAACCAACAGTGACATTTACTACTTCAAGATTCCTGTTTGTTTGTAAACGGTCCCAGCTGTTTGCTTGCATAACAACATGCATATGAACCCTCAATAGCAAAAGTAAAATTGAAATTTGAATTCAGAAAAAGAAGAGAAAAAAGGCCTTAAATAAGTAATAGGTGACATTTCTGCATTCAAATATCTAAAAATGATGTTTCAAATGTTAATTCTATTTTTGAGAGGTGGTAGCGACAATAGTCAAAACGGTTCCAACCCTTTTTTACAATCCTTGAAAATCCATATTTATGTTGAAGGTGCTGCTATAACGTCGACCTTGTATCGACGTCAGCTTCAGAAAAGTGCTATATAAATATGATGTTATTATTATTATTGTTATTATTATTATTATCATTATTGTACACATCTGCTGTGTATTCTGAAGTTTGGCTTTTATTATCATCCGTCTCTATGTTCAATAAAATACCAGGACCCGTACTTCCTGGACACGCTGTTCTGACCCATCTGAATCAGAACTTGTTTGTCTTAGTGTAAGAGGTTAAAATAATGATGCCATCTTTAATCCCACATTGCTCCTGACAGCTGAGGCGGTAGCATGTGCATGGATGTGTGATAGACTGTGAATGTGAAAAGTGTAAAGCAGATTTGAGTGTTCATCAAGACTGTGCTATATACTGTATATACTACAGACCCTGTATATTACCAATGTTTAGTCTGGTGAAATTGACTGAGCATTGAGCTCTTTTACAGCAAAGCTCTGAGTTTGTATTCAAATAACGTAAATGCAACATTAAAAAGAGCAAGAACAATTACAAAAAGTCAAACATGAAGAGATACAGGGCAAACAAGCCTGGTAATGATGACAATGATTAAACAATGGCAATGAATAATCCGTCTGTAATGAAGAGTAAAACAATGAAAGATAAGAGTTAATTAAAAACTATGAAAATAAGCTAAAACAAAAAAGAGCAACAAACAAATAAATCATCAGGTAAGGTGACAGAACGGTATTTCAGCATTTCAGTAATACAAGTCCCTGGAGGTTTTAACTGCAGTAAAGTTTGCTTCAGACCTGCACGGTAAAAAGATACAGACTGGAGGGAAATATTGTGCCATCTCTCCAAGTGCCACACTACATCCATCACATCACACTCTTCTTCATTCCCTTAACTCTGACAATATTAGTGCTGCGTATACTCCTACACCGTTTTCACCAGCGCTACACCAGGCTCTCACTTATTCCTCTGGTGTTCCATGTCTATCGCCACTTCAGTTCTGTCTTTTTAATCCTTTTCTCTTAGCACACTTAAGGTCAGTGCGGGATGTGCACAATAAATCTTAAGTGTAGATTCTGACAGCCCCCCTCTGAGGTAAGAGCTGCACTACACATAAATTGTCCCACTAAACAAAAACTTTTGGGTAGGCAGAAAGTCTGGGAGGAGATTTCAGAGAACGTTATTTGGCCAGAAAATGAAGACAAATTGGTAGTGATGGGGAGTGGGGGTTACAAAGAGTCAAAGGGTGGAAAGGGCAAAAGGTACATTGAGAGATTTGCTAGAAAAAGAGAGGATTCAGCAAAGGCATTTAGTCCAGATTAAAATGACAAATGGTTCTGAGAAGCTGCTTTTACTGAGCTTCAACACTACAATGAGTGCCTGTAGGTGTGTTTCCTATTTTAACGTACATCTTGAGATATTAAGTGTTTATATGCTTGAAAGTTGAAATGTGAATGAGCACAATGGAAACGGTTTTAACAAATAAACCAGGACAATTAAAGTTTCAGCCAGCATCTTCAGAACCATTACACAAGAAATCAATGAATCCAATAGAATTAATGTGGAGTCACATTTAAGATCCATTTAGAAGGATGATTACTGCATCAGGGGCAGATAGTGGGGCACACTATCTGAGGAAAATAGATTAGGAACCACTGCCTTAATAGGTGAAAGGTCAGGCACACATTCACCATACCCTATAAGTGATTTTTTTTTTGTTTTGTGTGAAAGAATGTGACCTGTTTCAACAGGTAAAAGAACAGATTTGATAAAAATAAGAATAAAACATTGTTATAAATATGGTATTGATGTTAAAACTGCAAAGCTGGCAATACAATTCATATGCTGATGTAACTTTTTATTGGTGCTATTTATTTATGTCATCCAATTGAGCCTTGTTATCCTTCTGTGGTGACGCAGACTTTGGCAACACCTACATCTATCTTATGTTGGTGAACTAACTCCTGATATTCACTTAACACTGAAATAAGATTTTAGAAAAATACGTCATGTTTTCATCGTACATGAGAAGAGAAGTCAGCTGAGGAGGACATCCTGAGGACAAGTGTCATCAAACCAAGTCATGTGATTTAAAGATGCATTCAGGACGTATGTTCATGAACACATACAATAAGATCAATCAGGACAGAGGTTACAGTAGAAGTATACATAACAATGTATACACTCATAGAAACAGAGAAAGAATGAAGAAAGCCAGGAAATAAAAATAAACGCTATCATTATGTGAAAAGACCAAACACACTCATGAACGTATGAGAGAGGTGGGATTATGACATCATCGTTTCCCCAAAGTATAGTGTATTAAAAATGCAAGGGTGGCATTTTGAGATTCCCCTCCTTTGAGACCAGTTTTCAACAAATAGCCTTTCAAGGTTCCCAGAACGCCATTCCCATGTGGATAAAACATGACGTGATAAAAACTTCATGAGGACAATAAAAATATTCAGTAAAAGAGATGTAACGTGAACATCAAACACTTTAAGCATGTACAATCTCTCTCACACACACATGTTATGGCACACGCTGGGAGAGGGATGAGAAATGCCACTGTGAAATAAACAAACATACACCGACTCTATCTGCATGCCACTGATACACACACACACACACACACACACACACAGAGAGAGAGAGCGAGAGAGGATGGGGAGGGGGCAATAAAAAAACACTGTTATTTAGTGTCCTCTCCAGCATGATTTCTACCCATCTAAGATCTATAGTATTTCCCTCTCTCATAAAGTGGGTGTAATGTTGTCCAGGCAGGGTGAAGTGTGACAGGAATAAAAATGATGGAAAACTGCGTGTAATATGATTTCTGGAAAGTCTAGCTCTAATAAAAGCTGATTTCATGGCGAGGTTGAGAGACAGCTCATCAGAGTATTAAAATAATAAGAAGATAATGTTCTATGTGATGAAAACGAACCTGCCTGAAGAAATTATACTTATTTAAATCTACCACAAATTGTGATATACTGTTTATTGTGTAGTGCTGTTAATGTGTCTATCACATGAAAAGCCAGTTCTGCTTTCGTCGACTGTCTTCATATTCATAATTCATCATTTTTCTCCTTCACATTTCTCTTTTTTCCTGATGTGTCCCCTTTCCTTCCCTCACATACCTTTTCTGTGCCTTTTTTATTTCCTCACTTCCTCTCTCCTCTCTCTATCCTTTCATCTTCACACAGTTATTGATTGCTGTTGTCAATACGTTTCTCCACCTGAATACAAACAAGGCTATTTGCATTACCCAAATCAATAGAAAAAAAAAAACCCCAAGGATGCTGTTCACAGTTAATCCACACAGCAAACTCCTCATGGTGCATATCTGCGGTGTGAAAAGGCCACTGTGCTGCAGCAGGACGGTGGTCACAGTGTTTGTGAGTGAAGCTGTGAGATCCTCACCCTGAGGCTGGAGGAACAGTGACATCGAAGTCCTGACCCAGAGGGACATTATAAGTCAGGACACACATTCTTGTACAGCTATGTTCGTGAGGACACTCCATACGTAACATATCACAAAGCCCCTTAGACCCTAACCTGACCCATCAACTGACTGCCTGACCCTAATCCTTAACCTAAACCTCATTTTAAACCTAACTGTAAAACCAAGACTAAACCCATAAATGAGGATGAAAAAGTTGGTTAGTTTTATGGACCTCACAAAGATACAAGTACACACACAGACGGGGGAGAAAGAAGGAGAGAGAGAGAGAGACAGAGAGACAGACAGAGAGAGAGAGAGAGAGAGAGAGAGAGAGACCTCAGCAAGACATGGCAAATGAAAATGAAGTAGCATTTGAATATGAAGCCCTTTTTCCACCAAGTGAAACAGTTTGGTACAGTAAGGTACGTAACATAACCTTACTGTTCCATTCTTTGGCACCCTTCCCTTGGGGCTAGTAGAATAAAATGGCACTGTATGGTAGGGTGAAGCGAGACTGGCTCCTACACCGCAAGCCTGACCCAGGACTTTAGCATTCCAAACCGTACCATACCATGATAGACACACAACATAAGCTACATTCACACTACTCAGACGTTTCCATTTACAAACTCATTGAATCTGTTCTGGACATTGACATTTACAAGCCCTGAAAATGATTGAAACAATCTGCAAAACACATACAGCTCTGTGTCAGAAGTAATGTGCAGCTACACAAGCACACCATAGACAGCCTCTGTCGGCCTACATGACTACCAACAGACTCTGTGGTGCCATGATAGAGAGGGTCTGACTCCAGATCAGAAGGTTGAGTGTTCAAATCCATGTCAGGGTCCAAATTCTTGTTGTTGCTCATATTGGCAAGCAAGTACACACACACACACACACACACACAGAGCCACCAAAAACAATACTTCACTTGAAGTAATACACATGTATATCTGTCTATATGACAGCTATACTATGAGGTGGAAAATAAGGGTATGAAGTATAAAATATTATAATCAAGTGTCAAAATAACAGGTGCACAGAGTGTGTGCATGCAGGTATAAACGCTCTCCTCTTAGTTTCAGACGCACCAGTTGTGGAAAGTCAGAACAGTCATTTCTGTTTTGTGACCAGTGACTGAAAGTCTGTGTTAATGGTTAATGAAAGCTTTTCTTTCACATCATTGTCAAGTTATGGTCAGGAAAAAAAACTAATCAGGCAGTGAATGTCCACACTAAAAGTGCAGTGAGGACTCCGCCCACGTTGAGTAGGTACTATCCTGTAGTGGAAAACTAACCTAAACTGTGCCGTGCCATGCAGGGGCTCCTTGTTTGTGTGCACATGTATTTGTATCTTTGTGAGGTCCAAAACATTTACAAAACAATATTTGAGAGGACATCTTGACCTTGTGGAGACATTTTGTCTGGTCCCCACAACTTTAAAGAGCTTTTTCAGGGTTAAAACCTGGTTTTAGTGTAAGGGTTAGAGTTAGGCAATTAGTTGGTCAGGTACTACAGAGTACGATGTGTCCTCACTAATACAAAGAGTCACATTATGGAGACGTCTCTATAATGTGAATGATTACATTTGATGGTGAAGACATCGGTAAACACGAGGTTAGGGTTAGGCCAGTGGTAGTTAGGGTTCAGGTCAGAGTCATTCTGCAGGAAATGAATGGAAGTCAATGTAATGTCCTCTGACGCCATGAGAACCAGGCTGTGTGTGTGTGTGTGTGTGTGTGTGTGTGTGTGTGTGTGTGTGTGTGTGTGTGTGTGTGTGTGTGTGTGTGTGTGTGTGTGTGTGTCATGCTCTTTGGGTCGTGGTGGTGCCGCAGAGCTCTATATTTAGCAAGCTCTTTAGTAACAGTCATCTATCATTCAACACAAATCCTCCCATGAGGGGGAGAGAGAGAGGGAGAGAGTGAGAGAGAGAGGAAGAGGGAGGGAGGAAGAGAGGAAGAGAGAGAGAGAAAGAGGGAGAGAGAGAGTCAAATATTTCTGGATTAGTCTGAAAAATTGAAAACAATTACACAGAGTTTTGTGTCCGTTGTTAAGCTCACACATGGAGGAACGATTATTAACTAGGACAACGCTAATATCTGACGCTGAAGATAGAGGATGGGGAAACACATTATTATTATTGTGACATTTCATTTGAAAATGTGTAATAACTGCTGCTAACTTGTTCATCATGCTGGCTTCTTTTGTTTGCTTTCATACCATGTGAACATGAGAAATGTGTGGGTTCATGATCGTCACTCATTTTAATTCATCATGGACTTTTATTCAAAATTAAAAGGTCTGTTTGGACTTCAGGCTTTCTTTCTTACTCACTGTAGGGAAACTGTATATGTGCAGCTGGGGAATGAAAGTAATTCCACCTCAGTCTTTAGATACTTCTGGACATACACTAACAAAAACTATGTGATTTCTATAGATAACAGCAAATTACAGGGGTTGATTTAGCTCATAAAGAGACAATGCAGTGAGAGTCCATTTGACCACCTCATGTTTTCCGTTTTATTCGTGCATAATTAAGTGAAGTGTGCAGAACCACTCATGACCACAAATGACTTGAATCATGACTGTGATTGGAAAACTTTAACTTAAGTACAGATGACTTCATTCAAACATTCAGGTTTAAGAAACTCTTTCAGGTGCAACCAAAGCTTTTCTCAGACAATGCGTTGAGTATGTATATGTCCAGTATATGTTGAAAAATACAATTCTAATATTTATTATATACTTATGTATACGGTGTTTTTTGTTACGGTTCACTGCTGTAATGTTTTAGGGTTGATCTGTAAAATGGAGCCTATACTTAGTAGTAGTAGTGCACTGGTCTACCTCTTGACATGGTTTCAGTCACTGACCATATCATAAAAAGGTAGCTGTAATCTTCTGCTTTGCAGGGTGAGTCTAACCAGGAAGGCTCCGCCTCTTATCTCCAATGAAGAGAAATCTTAACACTTCAGCATACCAAGACATTTTGGACAATGCTATGCTCCATTTTGAGGAAGGCCCTTTTCTATTGCCCCAGTGCACAAAGCAAGGACTTTAAAGACATGGTTTGCTGAGCCCTGACCTCAACACGAGGTCTTCTCATCCAACAGCAGTGCCTGACCTCAAAATGCTCTACAGAATGAATGGGCACCAATTCCCATAGAACCACTTCAAAATCTTGAGTAAAGTCTTCCAAAGGGAAGGCATATTAAAATATTACAGGCCCTGTTGGTGTAATGGTCTGGTGTCCACATGCTTGTCCATATAGTGTTGCAGTTATTTTCTATTTGTTTCACAGTAAATCAGTTGTACATATAGTTAGTATAGTGCTACATTTTTAACTGTAGACATGCTGCAGCACTGTGTGTGTGTGCAAAATACCTTATAGACCTTTGTTACCGGCTGGTATTCCTAACAATGGCTGACCAAAGATACGTTTGCTTTTCCTATTTCTAAGTTGGTACAAGGCGAAGTCACTCCCATTTCCGACTTCCAAGTTCTGCTGCAAATGGAAAGCAACGTCGAGCCGAGGACAGAGCAGCTGCTGCCACTGAGCCAAGACAAAGTCTCTTCTCTAGGTGTGCGAGTACAACATCTGTTGCACAATGTGTCTTTTCCAAAACAAGTCGTAGTAAAAACTATTTCTACTTTGATGCAGAGCTGAAAAACAAGACGGAATGGAAACCTTCAACTCGTGTGCTGGGCTTGAGATACTCGCCATCTGATTTCATACAGGCTGTACAATAAACACGTCATATTAGATAACACCGGAGCAGAAACTATCCATGAAAATAAGAACTTCAATTCTTCAACTGATTAACTTTGTTTAAAACTCACAGGCTGAACCTGTCATACATGATGTGCCTACATTGACAGTCACTAATTAAATATCTTACTTCCCACTGATGTCCACTGTGAAATGAAGCCCCCCTGAGTGTTTAGTTGATTGCTTCTCCGATAAGAAAAGAAGGGGGAAAAAGGAAAAGTAATGATGTCACACCCACATTCAGTCTCAGCTTCTGGTGGAAATATCATTTAGCTCTCAATTATCCCTGTTGGTTTTTTCCCTCCATGTTCTTTCTGCAGCTGAAAGGCTCGAGGTGACATGTCATTGATTTGCTCTTGCCAAAGTCCCTGCACCCGATTAGACAAGGCTCTGTTCTAACTTTTCACTCAACACTTCTATTATAATCTCTTTTTTTGTGTGACACAGTGAAGCACTTCTGGCAACTAATATTCATCAGCCTGAACCAGAAATAATATCTTTCATAATCCCAAGGCTTAGACAAGCCCAGCACTTTTCCCCAACTACTACTGCTACTACTATAATGACACAAGACTGTTTCTCTGAGTAAATCCAAATGACGGATTTCAAAAAACAAAAATCACAAGATAACTAATTTGAACTTAGTGACGGAGGCAGAAGTGAACCAACAACTCCTGTGTGCTATGATGTTAAATCGCTGATTTCCTCTAAGTGTTTTACAAAAGGAGACACACGTCTGTTTCCTCTCACAGAATGCTGTCTAACAGTGAGATAAAGACTTTGTTAAGTGTCCTTGCTGTCAGTATCTCATAAAGCACACTTCAAAAAGCTTTAAATATCCCTTTATGTCGGCTGCAGCGTGTGGCCGTGGACATGTGCACTCGCTGCGGCTGATTGCGCACAAATATCACAATAAGCACAAATATCATGCATGTGAACGTCTGACAGACCACCCACTAACGTTTACGTCCATTTTCATCTCGTCAACGAAAACTCACACACGTCTCGTTGAGTTTTCCTCATCAAAGATCGTCATGAAAAACAGGAGCGTCAACGAAATCATTTTGTCATCGTCGACGAAAACAACACTGCATTGTGGTTTATCTGATTGAAGAGGACCCAAATGAAAAGATACAGAATTAGTCACTGAGCTCCATGGTAGTGCTGTTTGTTTTCTTCTTCCTCCAACTGTTCCCAGCATGTTTGTGATGTCAAATGTCAGATGAAAGGAAGACGCCACAGGGAGAACAACCACTGGCAAAGGAAATGCTGTTAATTGCCTTTACTTAAGTTCACTCACGTTAAAAAAAAGTCCCTGGTAAAGGCATTTAGTAGGAGGAATACGACCACAACCAGGCAGCTGCTAAAATGACCTGAACACCTCCATGAGCCAAAGGTTCAAAACACCACCTGATTGAATTTTCTTCATACTGTATTTTTCACAGATGAAAAGGTTCATTCAGGTGAAACTGGTGCAGGAAGAAAAAAAAACATGTTCCAGATTGACACGCTCCTCATTTGAGCTGCGTGAATGAAAATATTCCATTTAAATAAAGTGTTCAGACTCAATACAGAGCTCTTCAGTGAAGTCAACACAAACCATTTCATTCAACAATGCACTCTGCACAGATAGGTGTGCTTCAAAATAATGAATCATACTAAACACAATAGACCTATACACATAAAGCCATGTTCTCTTTAACCGCTGCATCTGTTATTAGAAAATAGTTCACTCTCTTTATTCTGCAGGTAAAACTAATATGCGGAGTCATTGTACAGCTGCTTGTAATGTGCCTGAATGAGAAATTAATTATCACTTATGAGAGAAACCAGTGTAGGGAGAGAGACTTTTCTGGTTTGGAGATAGTCAGCAGTTCATTTTGTTTCCAACGCAGCAGATGAGGAGGAAGTGGAGACAAGGCGAGGGGAGATAGCGACTTAATGAAAGTTTCTTTTCATGCCCTGGGGTTCCAGAGACAATCATCAACAGGAGGGAAGAAGATGAGAAAGAGGGTGTAAAAGAGAGAGAGAGAGGGGGAGATATAAGCATTGCTCAGGAAGACTGTTCTCCAGCTAGTTTTTAAGATGTATGTACAGTATACGTGCTGCCAGTAATACACACTGCAGTAGTCCTTAAAAATCTATATCAGCTGAAGTTAACGGAGGAATAAAACACACACCAATTTGAAATCAATCTATAAACTCCTCACCTACAGTATATCCCTTTATTAACCACCATTATACAGTTCTAGCAGCACTACTCAGGCTCTGCTCCGTCTCAGTCACTACTACTAAAAATGAATCATAACTTTCACTCCACAACTTAAGAGGATTTAAAGCCTGAATATGTGACGTATAAACACACACCCCGACAGTGTCCATATGAGGAGTTTTGTATTTTTCCCACAGAGATTTACCAAGGGTGCACCTGCGGCACAGATCCGTGCCACGTGAGCACTAACACTTACTTTGAACGACATCATACATCCAAAGAATTCTCCTTCAAAAAATGGGAATTCATCAGAAGAGAATCGCTTTTGAACATGTGTCTGGAAAGCTGAGCCTATTTCTTAGTGAATAATCTTTCTGTGAGTCACAGACTACAATATTCACCTTTTGGTTTTAAGTGCTTTTCACTTTCCCTTGTTTGTCTCTTTTTGTGTGTGTGTGTGTGTGTCACCGTCACCACCCCTCCCTCTCCCTGATTGCCTGCACACCGGCCGTCATCCCTCAGCTCATCAACAGAGCACTACTGCATCCCCGCTCGTCAGCCGCTCTTTACCTGATCCTTGCCTCTGTAACTGAAGAACCCTTAAACACCCCTCAGCTCAGCAGCCCCCTCAAAGGAACCTGCTCCTCAATGTGACCCTCAAGTTCCCCTTAGGGTTCTCTGCTACTCCTCCCTCAACTCGATCATAGCCTTCCTCCTTCTACCGTCAACCTTACAACTTTGAATATTGAATGTATAATGTTGATTAGCAGGGAAAAGTGTAATCTAACCATCAGGTGCTCCGATATTTTATATTTGAAAGGGAAATATATGGAAAATTGGCCTCATGCAGCTGATAAAATGTATCTGTCGTTTATGAGTAGATAAGAAGCCTACTGACCATGCAGTCAGCATTATGATACACACCTACACTGATACTCACACCTCTTCAGAAGTCTCATAGGTGTTTCAATTATTCATATAGACCTTGTACCATCGTATCTATTCATGATATTGTATTCGTATTGTAAGCAGGTGCATGGGTGAAGAGCTAGATGTCAATTGGTTGATATATTTTTTTAATACAAAAAAAGAGGACAATTCTCCTACATTTAAAATGTGTTTACTTTATTTCATTATATTCACTGCAAAAAATTAAATCCAATAACAACATGGAACAATTAACTGTTCAATAAGCAATAAAGAACTCCGCCTCTTAATATCTGCAGGGAATGTGAGTTTTATTAAGCATTTTGAATATAATTCAAAACTCATTATTTTCTGTGGGAATTATGAGATGATTTCCTCCTAATATTAAGGAACATATTTCCCTCTTTATTACTTTTTTATTATTATTATTTTACTGTCATACACACTTTGGAAAAGGCTTTTAATGACTTACTCTGTGATAAAACACCATGTAAATCAAGTCCTTAAATATACTATACTATATATATAAATATATACAGTATATATACACACTAAATGTTACCTTTAAAGACAGTGTCTATTACGTTGGGTGTATTGGCAGAAATGAAGTAAACTACCCATAATAATGTTTGAGCTCAATGTATGCACTGCCGACACCTCCTGTTGCTCTTCTTAATATCACCAGTGAAGACACACATCAACACATTTTCTGCTTGTCTATTCACACAGTATTAGTAATACCTGGGGTAATTGTTCCTGGGGTATTTGTTCCGGAGCTTTTTACCACAGGTAAAAGTCGTCATCGTCTGATGTCTCTAACCTTAACCCTACTGAGAAGCTCTGGTAGTAATTACTTTACCCCACCTCTTGATTTGATTTGATTTGATTTGATTTGAAAGGGACCATGTGCAATTAAAAACATAAATGTCACCATTTGATGCATTACACCAGAGTTAGCCTTGGGCTAATTTACATCTGCAGTCCCTACCTAAAGATAAATACAACACAGGTAAAACATCAAATATCACTCAGCAGGTAATCATGTAGTCATAGTCTTCATAGGATAGGATCGGGCTTTAGTGGATCTCTAAAATAAAAAGCATTGGTTTTTGAAGCCATAAAACAAGTGTGTACTTTAGGCAAAGGCCACCATCTTTCGACGCTATGTGACCAGCTAGCTAGAACCTGCAATTTGCATTTCAAGACGAAACTTACTTACTTTACTGCTTCTGCTTCGTTAAGGCCGATCGACTACCAGATTTTACTGGAAAAGGGAGGGATGAGGGGAGGAGTCTAATTCTGTCAGAGTGGACCTTTAAAATCAAAATGGGGGGAGCCCTGCTTGATATAGAAAATGTTTGATTTAATAAATATAGTTTGTTCATACCACACTGTGTTGTTATTATTAGATGAACAGATGAAGCAAATGGTCTCAGAGGAGGTCAGTTTGTGTATGAATGTCCGTTTAACTCAGGCTCAGTTACAGTAGGTGGAGCTCTGTCTGAGGCTCACAGAGTCAAGCCTGGCTCTGGAACTACTGAGACAATCAGTGGGCAAGTGGACCATCAAATTATCCATAAAAGATTTTACAGACCCTGTCTGTGGCTTTAGTGGGCCACTAATGCACGTTTACAGTCTGGACTAACGCTGCAGCCAAACACGGCCACGTGGCTCTTAGAGGAAAAGGGAATTTACAGATCGACTCCACTCACTATGTCGTGCACACAAGTATGAAGGAGTACTTCAGGGGAGCACTCACTTCATCGTCCACATTCTTCTGGATTTCTTTGTCTGAACACACTAACCTCTGTTATCACTTTGTTATAAAAGTAGTAGAAATCAAGAAGAACATTCTCACATGTAAACCTCCACAGCCAGTTCAACAAGTAGAAAAACCCATTCATTTAATCCCAGGTTTAAATGGGTTTTTATGATCACCACTTACTGGGACTGGGAGTTCATAAAACTAGGAACCCAAACAGCAATACCAGCCAACAATAAGAACAGTCTGCGTAGCAACAGAGTTACAAATGGAATGCTATTACTTGAAAACATGAGCTTATTCTTACTGATATGAATAAAAGATCAACTGGGAAATTAAACAGGAAATCCAGGAAATCCAGGAAAGGGTGTTATGTAATCATCAAGAGAGAAGACGCATCACTGTGGCGGAGACTCTCTCCATGGACCCTGTAGCAAGAAGCACTTAAAACCCATGATGACCCATGGGTTTAATTCAGGCTCGTCGTCACTCTGCTACAGGTGATGTTTGTCATTTTAACTGCTGATAATCAGCGTTAGCAGCTGTTCCCGCTCTGCTAGAATGATAATTAGCGCCACAGCTAACAAAGAAAAAGACCGTTTTCAATGCTTTCATGTTGTTGGAGGAGAATCCGTTCATATCATCCTAACACCTGTTAACAGGGGTAAATATCTGGTCCCTGATCAATTGTATGCTCCATCTAAGACCGGACCAGTGATCTGTCTGATCCAATCAGTCCTGTGCCCTGCATCACGTCGTCCAGGCTCAGCTGTGAATCTCAAGCCCCAAATCAAATGTCACTGTTGAGTGAGAGGCTCTGTGAGTCGAGGTGACCCGTGTGACTTCAGGACAGCTGCTGCTTCACACTCACACACATTCACACCACGGTTCAAATTATGGGGGAGCGAAGGGGAGCTCGGCTCCTCTGAATAGGACACACGCCTACTTTGAGACGTCAAGGACGAGCTTTGAAACATGGTCCATTTCTGTGTCACAGGTTACAGACTTGGATTTTCTGATAATGTTACGTTCCCTCTTCAACTTCACCGAGCTGGCACGGACACAGTATAGAACTGGAAAATAATCTATTCACACACTTTTTCACACCGATAAATGTCACGTGTCATTTAAACACTGATCACCATAGAAACCCAAAAATGCTGAGGTCATGATGAAGACACAGGTGACAGTGCTTTAATTAACAATGGCAAAATGATGTATTTTAACTCATGGATATTTTGATCGCATGGCATTAAAATAATAGCTTGGATGAAGTCTGCCGTTATTTTTCGAAAATCTGAATCATATTCCATTTGGGATTTATTTGGTTGTAATTTCTTTATTTTTGTGATGATTTTTCCTGGACAACCTCACTCTCACTGCTCTATGAATAAATATTCACAAATTTGATGAGAGAAACATGTTAACACCAGGAAAAAGAGAGAGAAAAATGCAATTCCAGCCATTCCATTCATTTTAATCCTTCACTCGATATTCAAAATAAAACAGAAAATGAAAAAAAACGGAAAACAAGTAAGTATCAAATAAGTAATGATAGCAGCCATGGTTTGAGTGACAGGGAGCGTCAGTAATAATGTAATAATGTGTAATAATTAAACACAAATACAATTTGATTTGTTCAAGAAACCATCATTAAGTGAAATGTTTAAAAATAAGCGGTAAAAGAACAAAGTCTCCACAACCACGGCCTGTAATGGTTGTGGAGAATTAAAAACTTTGCAGTTATTAAATAAATTAGTTTGAAAGTCCTCCAAATAAACTGAGGTTAATTAAAGGTTAAGCTCTTTTGGATTAAAGGAGGATTTTAATTGCAACCAAGCCCTAAATGGAAATGCACTCTGTACACACACACACAAATCTGTGTTTGATTTGTGACCAGCCTACAGACTGAACCAGACCCTCAATTAGGGATGCACGATATATCGGCATTAATATTGTTATCGGCCGATGTTCGTCATTTTTTAACATATCGGCATCGGTTCAATGAGTAAAACTGCGCCGATTTTAACAACCGATGTTTATACCCGTCTAATTGCTGTTTGTGTATGTGTGTCGGGAAGGGGAGACCATGCGGCATTTGTTTGTGCATATAACAGCGTCAGTGACGCAAGCGCAGCACAAGAAGTGTGTATGTGTGTGTGTTGAGGAGAGAGAATGTCAGCGGTGTGGGCGATTTTTCAGGGTGTCGATAGAAGATACGCGAAAAGCATTATGCAACACTTGCAACGTCGAGGTAATGCGCGGAGGGTTCCGCGTCAAGTCATTCAATATCACAAATTTGATCATGTCATTTTAAAAAAACGCCACCCAGAAGTACACAAACAACGGCAGGAAGCTAACGCTAGTAACATTAGGCAGCAGACAAAAAGAAAGCAGCGCAGCTGGGACTCGACCAAAGGAAGACAGTGGCCAGGGCAATAACGATCAAGGTAATGGAAATGATTGCTCTTGACGACCAGCCGAGGGTTCCGACGGTTGATAGTGCATATTGAACCCCGCAACAACCTGCCAAGTCGGCGCTACTTTTCCGATGTTTTGCAATTTAATAAATATCTGGTTGCCATGAATACTGGCAAGTTTGATAAAGTCTTTTAACATGTTTTTTTTATTATGGCAGCTCTTAGTAGAGCTTGTCAGGTATTGTTTCTCATATTTGTTGTGTAGTTTTATTGTGAAGGGAAGTGGCGCGGTTGTTGTTGCCGGGAGGAAGGGTTGTTGACTTTATTTACGTACCCAGTATAGACGCCCTTATCTCGGTTACAGTAACTTTGGCAGGGTATTATTTTTTATTTATGTTCATGTTTGTAATTTATGATCCAAACTTTCTCACAGGAGTTTAGTGAGTTGAGGGAGTTAAACTGTACTTTCATTTAGTTACACACTTGCTACAAGTGGTAAAGGTTTCTAAAAACCTTTACTTGTAGTTGGTTACTTGTGTCTTATGTGACCTTGTTATTTGGAGGTAAAACATGTTTTGAAAATAAAGGAAGACATTCAAAAATTCAGCTTGCATGATTTTCATTCTGTACAAACTTTTATCATCTCAGAAACTTTTTTTTCAAAACATATATCGATATCGGTAGATATCGGTTATCGGCCATAGCAGCAATATTAATATCGGATATCGGTATCGGCGGAAATAGTCGTATCGGTGCATCCCTACCCTCAATCAGTGTTTCCCAAAGACTGGGTTGGGACCCACAGATGGGTTGAGGGAGATTTTTTTTTGGGAACCCCAAAAAAGTTAATAGAATAGAATAGAATGTATGTAAATGTAAATATAGAAAGTTGTAATTAATTTACCAAACATCTTTTGGAATGATTTGTTGATAGGTGATACAGAAATGGATGTAGATCTTTCGGCCACTTTAAAAAAGTCTCCTAATGGGAAGTTTGGGGAACATTTCACCAGATGCCAGGTCTTTTGGTTCTAGTGCAAGAACCCGATATAAACTGCAATACAAATGTAATTGGCACATAAGATACGTTTAAAATCCACAAACAGAAACTGGGGGAGAAACTGTGCGCAGCTTACCTGTTCCAGCTTCCAGTGGAACTCGGCTGGTCTGAATGTGTCCACTTGAGTGAATTCTCTCCTCAGCAGGAACACCAGGCGGCAGTTATGGACGTACAGTGAGTAGTGATGACGGTTCATCTCTGTGGGAGGCAGAGAGCGAGAAAGAGAAGATGAGCTGACACCAGGGACCCAATCAAAACACCCACTCACTGTCAGGTACAGACAACCTGACGTCAACATTCAGTGATTCACCTGACTCTGTTAGAACATTACAGACCTTTTCCACACACACACACACCTGTGGATCACTGATGCATCATTGTGTTTCCGTTTTGACCGATTGACCTTAAATCAAAATTCTAGCTGAACTCTGACTGCATCCACGTGAGCACACGGATGGTGCTTTGAAAGCTACTCGCCATCGGCGCTACTCTTCAAATAGTTTGACTGAAAACAGTGTTATCATCTGTTTGTTGTGTGAATGAATGAGGAAAGAACAATAAATCAGAGAGGGAGGTGATTTTTACGGGTTTCTTCTCAAGTCTCTGAAGCTGTGGAACAATTCTCAGTGGGAGACAAAGTCGTGGTTTTGCAGACATAACTTGATCTTATTTCCTCTCAAATGGCAACAGGGGAGACAGTGAGGGGGGGTCAGATTTAGTGGAGTGCCTTTTTTCATGTAACACAATCGAACTTCCCTATTATTTTGAAAATGCAACATGTGACATGCACCAAATTCACTCTGCTGACAAATCTGGACTGACACAACAAAATGTAAATGACACAAGCTGCACAGATGCATCCATGTATTCTTCATCCGCTCATGCAGAGGGAGGCGATTTTACTAAAACACTGGGAGCAACTGATCTATTGCTGCCTCAGTGTGTACGTTTGTGGGACTTAAATCTGAACACATTGTTTCACTGAAATCACTGTGGACTTTGGTGCAGGGAGTGAATGGTTAACAAAGCAACACAATTATCAGTTAGTAAAGGCTGTACACTGGTCAAAACAGAGATATCATTAAGATATAAAAAGCTTTATTTGGTGTATATTTCATTAAGGTCAGTTAATTTGGTCATTGCCTTTTCGCAGCCACACTTTTACTGAGCGAGATCATCATGTTGTTCACATACAACCACACTCGGAACTGTCTGTCTGTTGTTTTTTTGGACGATGGAGATCCATTTAGAGGCGACTAAGCTACACCGAGAGGTGCAATGGATGCCATTGTCGGTTCTGGTTCTGGTCTTGTGATGGGATTTGTTGAATCAGGCTCATACTCACCAGTCTTGTCAGAGTTACAGAGCAGCGTCTCCTTCTCAGCTCTGAGTCCAGGACTGGGGCCGTGCTTCATCCACGTGGCTATGGTGAACTGGTCAGTCAGGTTTTGGGGAACCACCCAGTCTGGGATTTTTGCTGCCTGACGACCGTCAAACCTGAAAATCAAGTCGCTGTCCCTCCCGCTGTCAGTCACCAGCGACGCCGTCCAGTTGGTGGTGGCGCTGGGGGCAGGGAGAAGGTCAGTGCTGCCCGAGGAGGCTCCTTCAGTCACAGAGCACAACAGAAGATGTGTCAATAACAATCAGCGCAGATATGCAGTGTATATTGGCCTAACCTTGGCTATGATTACATATGAGTCAAGCAGATGGCAGGGCTTAATATGTAATCAATGGACTGAGATGGATAGAGGATGTGGGTATTGATTCATGGCAAATGAAACTGACTTTCAAAAAGAGAAGAGATGTGAGTCATCGTTCACAAATTCAAACTGTAGCTCGCCAGAGTGCACGTATCGACTGAGGAAACATGTGATGTGATTGTGAACAGCAAACACCTTGGTTGTCTGATCACTTATCATTGGTGCCCTGCACCGACTCATCACATCCCCTTCCTCCTCTTCCTCTTCTAAAAGCAACTCCATCATTCTTTTGACACAATAACCTCAATCCATTGTGTCCTGAGTGATCTCCGGTTTCAAACGTTAACTTTGCTGCGTTGCTCACCTTGCTCCCCAATACATCTGACGTGCCCTTCCCGATCTATCTTTTGTCCCCGGAGACAGTGAGAAATGCATGTCATGTGTTTAAAACCATGTTTATAAATCCTTTAGAGCAGCTCACGGGTGGCGATAAATCAAAACAATTCACAAAAACATGCTGTTCAGGAAAAAATAAATCTCACGTCACGTCTCCCTCGTCTACATTTCTTCTAACCCTCGTCCTCAAAGCTTTTTTTTCTCACCGGTTACTCATGCCACAGCGACTCCAGTAATTACATTCCCTCAGTAAATAAATACACATGTGCAGCCATTTCTTGGCCCAATGTCTTTGTACATTATCTCAAATTGATTGTGCTTTAAAAAAGCAATTACAATTTATTCTGTTCGCTATCAGATAATGATTATGAGCTACCTGACAATGACTCGTTAGTGGTAAACCATCCATGGACCGCGAATCAGGAGATCTATGGGGGGGGGGGACGTTATGCATTCAGATGAGCTGGGATATGGCCGTTAGTCAAAGATGATGACTCCAGCCCCCCTGCTGGTGGCACGGTGCAGATGGGAACTGGGACGTTCGGCTGCTTCGTTGGCGCTCTGGGCACCGACTCAGCCGCTCATCAGTCACCAAGGAGGAAGCGTGGATGCATCTGGGGAGGCTTATGCCCTCGCTCTGTCCACCTTATCATTAGTGACACGCCTCTAGTTTTTCACAGAGACACAGACGGGGCAGCGACACACACTTTTTAGACCCAGTCTGACCCCCACACTCAGACCATACATTCAACTGATGCTCACAGCTCTGGCTCACTTCACATTCAGTGAACTATGTTTATGTTTGCTGTAAGAGGTCACTTCTGATCTCTCCTCTCTATAATCTACATATTCACCACGACAGAAACAGTCACTGCTCCAGCTCTCAGGTGATTTACTACCCTGCCACAAATGCATTCTCAATGTGTGTGTCTGCTATGTTTTACATCATGTCTGTGTATTAGAATATGTTCATACAGATGTACTTTTAAACAGTTAAAGCACATCTGTTCGTCCTGTCAGTATTTCACACTAAAATGTGCTGAATGGATTCAGGGAACTGAAAGGCCAGAGTGCTTTTACTTTGAAACAGGTATGGTTGGATGAACATGTGTGTATTTAAATGTGTATTTTAAAGTGCTTCTCTAGTCTTGATGTCCATTCAAAGCTGCTTTACACTCTAGTTTATCCATTCAACCATTCACATCTGTTCACTCACACGTGCATACAGTGCATCTACTGTATGTGCATGACATTTTCTATCACACGTCTTTCATACCCATTCACACGCTGTCGCCACAGCCGTCAGGAGCATGTCGTCAGTGTTAAGTGTCAGCATGTCCACCAATGGATCCAAGGATCTGCCACTGTCCACCTTAAATGTCCTTAAATCGCCTGATGCATATGAGACACATGTCTCAAATGGGCTGTGTGGCTGCTCTTAGCTGCTCAGTTACCATCTGTGCTTAAATGAAAAGTATACTGTATGGTTCTGTAATGCACACACACTACATGTGCCACACATGCATGAGACATGGAGGCATGTGGAGGTTAGCTCTCTGTGAAAACACGACTAGAATCAGGAGGCAGCAGTAGACCAGCAGCTCCTGTATCACCATGAGCTAAATATGTTGATTTTCCCCATGAGATTCCATTTGGTGCCTTTTTACTGGTTAAATTCGGTCATTTTCTTCTTCTTTTGGCTCAAAGTGAGTAGTGAAGTCTTACTATGTGCCAGTGCCTCATACAAACACATGTCAGTCAGTCAGTCATCATCTAACCACTTTATCCTCCACCAGAGGGTCGCGGGGGGTGCTGTGCCAATCTCAGCTACATCGGGCGATAGGCGGGGTACACCATGGACAGTTCGCCAGTCCATCGCAGGGCCACACACAAAGATAGAGACAAACAACCATTCACTCTCACTCTCACACCTATGGTCCAATTTACCTAATCCCAACACTGCATGTTTTTGGACTGTGGGAGGAAGCCGGAGAACCCGGAGAGAACCCACGCACACACGGGGAGAACATGCAACCTCCATGCAGAAAGGTCCTTGTTCCAACCGGAGCTCGAACTCGCTGCAAGGCGAGAGTGCTAACCACTACACCACCGTCACCATCAATTAACTGAAATTTAAAGTAATTTTTTTCTTTTTTGAAAACTAACCACAGAGTTTCTGTAGAGATTTCTCAGAGTAGGTTTCTCTGTCGCAGCCCTTCCCGATGTGATTTGTCTGCAGCTCCACTGTGGTCCTCACTGACGAGAGCGGCCCGCCACACGTCTCCAGGTGCATCTTGGGAAACAGCTGCTTACTTCCTGTCCCAGGCTCATAGTCCACTCGTTTATTCCAACCTGGAAAAAGAGGAAAGAGGAGATACTGTGAAGGATGGCAGAGGATTCTGTTGTTCTGATGTTATGCATGAAAACTACAACTGGGTGCAATAATCTGAAATCATGAATCCGTTTTTACCCCTCTGCTTTTGTTACTGCACACTTTTGCCTCATTTTTGATCTGGGCTGCCGTAAATAAAAGAATCCATTTTCAATCTTTCACTGTCACTAATATTTTCAGCCAGCATAACTCAATATCCTCCTGGCAGATTGTGCCTCGGTAATGAAATTGTTGTTGGAGTGCAGTGCAGTGCTTGCATTAGCAGCAGTAGTCATTATGCTGTCACTGTCTGTCCTGTCAGCTGTGCAACGTATTCTCTGTGTGGGCAGGCTATTATTTTGTGTGTCAGGGATGTTTTTTGTTTTTCCCTCATGTTTCTCCAGGCTTTTGTGCGGAATTGTGTTTGTCTTCACAGTCTGAACCACAGACAACGACAGTGAATGCAAATGTTCTGTAGCCAGTTTAGTGTTTATGCGAGTATTTTTTACAGTGTGCTAAAATCTTATCGTGGTTGAAAAGAAGAACAATCTGTAAATGCTGTCAACATATGTTCCCGACATTTCATCTTTCATGGGGCTGCCAGACTGTTGCAGAGCAGCACGGCTGCTAGTGCATCTAAAAAAATCAACCTGGCAGCCAATTCTCTCCCTATCCTTAGTATTGAGAGTACTGATGATGACACACACACCACTTCATGTCCCCATATCTGTCTATCAATCTATAGATCATTATATTATGGGCACAACTGTATGGAATAGTGGAAAACCATACTTGAGTAAAAATGTAAGCAGTAAGAATGGGCAGTACTTCTTTAAAATATGCATCTCAAATACAAACTTTTATTTTGTAACTGTAATATTATTGAAATGATGAAAACGCCCTCATATTTTGCATCAAAATACTTGTGTATTTTTAAAAGACACAGATCGGGTGGCGTGCTGCCTACTTTAATTTGATAACTTGTTAAAGTCACACATATTGCACAAGCTTTCAAAGCCACACTTGAGTTTCCATTGTTGTTTGTTCCATTTTAATGTGACAACCTGAATTCTTTGTAATTGATGGATTAACATTAAAATAAGCACTTTCAGTGGACTAAATTATGCAACTGTCAACTCATTTATTGAGATGAACTACATTTGGACTACATTTTAAGCAAATAAAAATACTTAAGAAAGAGTTTCTTGAACCTGAGTTACCTACCTAACTTTAATCTGGACAAAGGGCTACATTGTGATGTCTAGCATGTTTAATCTGTTGACATGTTCACATAGGTCAAACAACATACAGTCATTTATTTTTAGGCGGTTGTAGTTGTGACTTTGATGTATTGTTGCCCATGCATGAGTATCTCACCAGAAAATGACTGTGGTACAAGTTAAAGTCAGAGAATACTACTTGAGTAAAAGTATCAAATATTAACTGCACTTTTATTTTTTATTATATGTACGTTACTGTTCGTCATTATATGTCCAAGTATACAACACAATAGCAACATGGTGCCGTGGTCATGAACAAACAAAGAAATAAATGGAATTTAAACTTCCAGTATTTAAGAATCCATTCACACAAGAACATCAGGGAACAAAGGTGGACTTCACATACCAAAAAGCATGAGTCGTTCTGGTTGACTTTGCTGTTTCTGTTTCAAAATGGTTGTTGTTTCTACCCTAGAAACGTGGTGGTACAAGATGACGGCTCCATATATTATAGAATTTTACTGTTTTAAAGCTGTAAATGGACTGACACCATCTTACCTCTGAAATCTGAGGTCAGATAGTTAGCTGCCCCCAAATAATGGAATTATTTACCTACTGAAATTTAAATCTACCCCCACTATTGAACATTTGAAATCACTTTTCACTCAATCACTCAAGACCCAGCTCTTCAACATGGGCTTCATGTAAGGATAAGAATATTCTACCTGGACTTATCTTACTACACTTTTTTACCATTCTATTACTTTACTATTTTACAGTTTTACTTTTTTTAGTTTTGTTGTTTTATAACTTGTTGTTATACCTTTTACTTTGTAAAGCACTTTGGTCGATCCTGGTTGTTTTTAAATGTGGTTCTGTTTGGATATGTCAGATCCAGGACCAGGAGGCCAGCATCTTCAGTTAGTATGATGTAATGAACACATGTCAGAGTAAACCATGTCAAGTAATGATAGAAAAACTCAACTTACATAACATTACTGGTTGATGGATCATGGCTGGAAAAATGCAGGAAGCATTAAACAAACACAAACTCGTATTTGCCTCTGGGGGTCCCCCTACAGTTGGTAAATGGTATTGTCTGTAACGTAAGTGGCCTGACACACAACAATCTCAAATGCACTAGATATAGATGCTAAGCAAACAATTTATTCTAACTAGTTCAACAATAACAGGGCCAGGTTGCCATCGGTCGGGTATCCCGAGGGAGCAGATGTACTATAAAAATGCAGTTACTATGTGAAGGCTGTAATTATTATTATTATTATCATTATAATAATAATAATAATAATAATAATAATAATAATAATAATAATAATAATGATAATAATAATACATCATATTTATATAGCGCTTTTCTGGACACTCAAAGACGCTGGAATTCTACATTAGAAGCAGAATAGGAGCATCTTTGTTGCTCAGCAGCCATGTTTGCTTCCTCACACACTGATTCACCTCCTCTGGAGTGTGATTACTCTGCTACGAATGTACAGGTTTATCAATGGCTGCAAAGTGAACAAACAACTGGACACAGCTGCGTGCTAAACAAGGACAGAACATTAGATATGAGAGCAAGCCGAAGACACAAAAGACCTCTTTTGATTCAATGTAAGCACTAGAACAGGAGGTGCAGCTCTGTCTTCATATATCACCTTATTCTATAATATGATTTCATCAACAATGTCAAATAGCTAATAGCAATAACCATGGTTACATGAAGAGGGATTTAGTTAAAAAGACGTTTTCATTCATTCAGTGGTTCTCAAACGTTTTATAGAAAATATTCAGCTTTCAAAGTAACACTTTTATCACCAACATTAAAATACAGTGGTGTACATGGCAGAGTTAAGTCAGCGATGGACTTTTCACAGATTTACCCTCTCATCATCCTCCTGTTGCTCACATACACACTTCAGACACTGTCAGTCAGTCAGTCATCATCTACCGCTTTATCCTCAACCAGAGGGTCGCGGGGGGTGCCGTGCCAATCTCAGCTACAACCCGGAGAGAACCCACTCACACACGGGGAGAACATGCAAACTCCATGCAGAAAGGCCCTTGTTCCAACCGGGGCTCGAACCCGGGTCTTCTCGCTGCAAGGCGAGAGTGCTAACCACTCACTTCAGACACTGCTATAGCTAAATTAGATTCCAATGGAAAGAAAGATAAGGTGACTCTCATTATTATTACTTCTAATGTTGTTGTTTCATTTTCGTAATCAGTGTGAACCAGGCCTTAAACTCACGGAAATGGCAAGTTGACTATATGCACACTAAGTAAGTAAGTAAGTAAGTAAGTGAAGGTTTATTTCTATTATTATTATTATAAGTAAGTCGCTTTTATCCAAAGCGACTTACAATGGAATTGAGTACAATCAGTGGAGTCAAACTTGCGACCATGATGTCTTCTCACACACAAGGACCTGTCTTAACCACTGAGCCACTACACCCCACATTCATAATAAAAATACACAGAGAGGAGGGGCATACAATCAACAGGGAAGATAGGAAAGGAAGTCAAACTAAACAAGGTAGACACAAGGAAACACAAGGAACTTAAAGCCGCCAAACTAAAAGCATCATGTAATGAAAAGAGATTAATAAAAAGTGCCCGGAAGATCCAGGGGTTGTGACAAGTACTTGAACTCCAGCCATGAGGCTTCTGGCTGTTGTCATTGTATTGTGGAATCCATGAAGTAATTTACACTGTTCCATGTATTTAGGATTTACTTTGTATTGTTTAATTTCAGATTTCACCAGCATGTTAGTAATCAACTGCAAAGGTAAATGGTCAGACTTGATGACAGTGGCTTTGGTTTAGACTACTATTGAAGGTCTATCTCTCCCTGTGGACCTCTGAGTTGTTAACGAAACAGCACCTATGACCTATGACCCACTTCTGAGGGGAGGGGAGTGTGAGACACAGAGAGTTCTTTGGTAAGTTAGGTGTTGTAGCATTTGTTTTTCAGAACTTGGAGCTGCATGGTGAAGGAAACAGCAGCAGCTGTGATTGTCTCAGGGAGTCCCATATTCAGGTGTGTGCTTTTTGATGTGTCGCTCATCATGTGTCGCTGTGACATGAAAACAAATCACTGTGACAATCACACATGCATATGTTCAATCAGCATTGTGTGAACTCAGTTGTCAAACGTTTGAATGCAGTTTTTAATTGTATTTGAAAGTTACACACCACAGCTCACGAGAACTCTAACACTAACCACGTCTTCGCTCGTCACAGTGGATGCACAAACTGATGGGACACATTCAAAATGAACCTGACTAGGAAGCATCGCAGGTAGTAATAATTTATCTGCTAGTGTGTCAGCTCCACATCCGAAGGGGAGGTGCAGATCGAGCCTGGAGAGATAAATAGAGGCTAATGGGTTGAGGACACAGTTTATACCCAGATACGTGAGGAAGGGTTGGGTGGAGTGTAGAAGTGGGTGATTAAAGTTTATGAGTAAGACAGTATCGGACAAACAGCAACAGTAAATGTTTGCTGGCTCTGTGGAAAGATTAAGACACTCGTGCTCTCATCACCTCTTAATAGTTTTCTGGCTCATGGAGTGAATGTCTGTAGTTTATTTGTCTGGAGGGGGAAATAACCAGCATCCGCTCACTGATCCCAGTAAGCGTTATATGGAACCAGAGTGAGGTTGTTTCCTGTCAGGATGGAGGGAATTTCATTTACATATTTATACCCCGAGGGGGCGGGTCTTGCTTGGTGTTGGCAGTAGACCTTTCAAATCACTTACTGAAGCTTGACACTGTTCATTTCCACTTGGTTTTGAAAGGCTGTCGTGAGTACATTATTTGCTAATTAATTGAGCAGTGGAACATGTAAAGCTGATTAGCAGTGTAATTCCACAACTTTCGTGTTCCTAGCGGTGCCTACAGAGTAAGTGTCATACAGACGCAGCAGCAGTAAGACGCGTGTCAGAACACGGCCATAAATCTATCACACTTAGAGGGACTCAAAAAGAAGACTTGAGTTCAATGGTTTTACTCCAGAATCAGATAAGCCAGCAATCAGTGGTCAAAGGTTAAAACTCATTCATTGTCTAATGCTTTATCCTCATGAGGGTTGTGGGAATGCTGGTGCCAATCCCAGCTGGCATAGGACAAAAGGCGGGGTTCAGCCTGGTCACCAGTCCATCGCTGGGTCAACATATTGAGATGGACAACCATTCACTCCCACACACACAATCACAGCCAATTTAGAGTGTCCAATTAACCTCTGCAGGAAGTCAGAGAACCCAGAGAAAACCCCCACACACACGGGGAGAACATGCAAACTCCATGCACAAAGACCATTGTTCCAACCGGGGCTCAAACGCAGATCTTCTTGTTGCAAAGGCAAGAGCGCTAACCACTACACCAACTGTGTGGCCACATAGAAATTATGAATATAGATAAACTAGAATTCAGGGAGCTTGACCGGTCATGACAAAATCAAGACTCACAGAAGGTCAACACATATGGTGGTTGTTGTCATTCTTCGATTGGCATCGCTCAACTCCATTTTCAACATGATATGGACGAGTTTAAGATGAAGTAGTCAGGCTGTCTATGTCAGGCAGCTGGGGTGGGTGGAGCCAATCATGACCCTCATGTGGGGTAACAGAAGATGATGAATGAGTGCCTGTGTGTCAACAGAAGTGATGCGAGTCGCAGAGTTCTATGTATGTATTTTGTAGCCGTTTGTTTCCATAAAGTTACGTGACCCTGTTGTGTTACCCTTAAAAAAGTAAAACTCAATTCTGTACAAGCTTTAGGGTTAAGTTTGTGACTTTATCTCACCTTTTCTTATAAAAGGTGTGTTGTTTATATAATGATAAGGCTTTATCCATTTCCACATAAACATGTATAGCAGTATTACTGTGAATGCTATGATATGACACAGTCCCAATACAAATGACTTGACTTGTATCTGCAGTCAGCGATCTCCAATATACTTCATGGAGTTAGCTCGAAGTGTTACTGCACTCTCATAAAAATAATTATTGCAGTGAAAAAACAAAAAACAAATATAAGATGTTAATAAAAAAGACAATGAACACATACACACTGTAAAACAGCTTTGGCTCTGGTGAGGTGCAAACAAATAACCCTCATTACACTGATAAACATTAAGCAGTGGCATTTATCTTGAATAATGGGGAAAAAACAATGGAGCAATGGAGTTTTCCAAAACACCCACTGGACTGTGTGTTAATGGGAAAACACAAACACACAACTATGTCTGTGCATCTCTGCCAATATTAGATAATGGCATCTTTTATCAATGTGCAGATTTCTGGAAGAAAAATCAAACCGTCCCAC
>NC_058028.1:813268-825768 GCF_019176455.1 Solea senegalensis | reverse complement strand
AGCTAATGATTGAAGTCGATTTACGATGTGGTTTTTTTTCCTCTGAAGTTAAAATGATTTGCACTCTCTTTGTATTTTTCAGAGCGGGAAAAAGACAGTGAAGGCAGTGTTGTGGGTGTCAGCTGATGGACTCCGGGTGGTTGATGACAAAACGAAGGTAAGAAAACATCTCTGTTTAGCAACAAAGAAACTGGTCCGCTGTTAATAATCTCATATTCAGTGTGCCAATTACATTTGAATGTTGATTTTCCCAGATGATATCACCTTACTATAGTCCGTGTTTGGCCCTTTTCATTTTCTTGGTGTCTTATGTCCTGATCCCCATCATTAAATCCACCTAATCCCTGAATTATCACAGCGACTTCCGGTGCGTTGTGTTGCTGAAGCAGAAGCAGCATTTTCCCTGATCACCAACGGCAAGTGTGAAATTTAAGATGTGGGAACATGAACCTGTTACATGATGTGATCATTCACAGTGTGAACACAACACTGAACGTCTCAATTTCACACCACGTTTGATGAGGAAGTCAAGATACAATAGAACTCATTTACTCTTTAATTCTCTGCATGCAGGTTATATATGTATATATATATGTATATATATATATATACATATATATATGTACATACACATATGTATATACATATATGTGTATATATATATATATATACATATATTAAATATAATAATAATGTATATATCATTTATTTAAAAAACAAATCAAATCTGAAATTACTCTCAAATTCCACATGTTTACATATACTGTACATATGTAGATTAGTTTGTGTTTTACAGTAAAATCCAAATCTCAATAGAACAAACAGCCACAGAATTTCATTAGTTTTGTTTGCTTAATTGTTTTAACTCTGAGTTTGTTTGGACAATTTGAAAATAGCTCAGAACTCAGGATTAGTGACATACATAAACACGGACATATTTATATTATCTACAATAACAATAAGAGGAAATGTGAATATACAGACGACTGTGTCATATATTTGTCTATGGTAAGACAAATGAAATGAGATGAACACGTGGAACAGCAATTCCCCAACAACTGCACTCAAGCCGTCTTTGAAACATTAGTTGTAGCATTTTGTTTAACATTTCTGAAAATTGAAGAATATGAAGACAGTTGAGTGGAATAAGAGTCTCTCGTCACAAGCTCAGACTAAAGTCTAAAGGTTTTTGTGACGATTATGAGTGAGATGAATTATTGATGTACAATATATCCTAACTGTGTTGACAGTTTGTTGACAGTCAATACTTAGACTATATAAACGTAAACCTTTGAATGATCACAAACCATTTCCACCTGATTCACAATATAAAGTTTTTAAAGCCACGTCTGTAATAAACCTACTTAATACCTAATGTTCTGCTGGACAGAGAATTTACTACAGAGACATGTCTTTTTCCATTTCTTCTGGCTGAATTGCTGAATTGTGGATTATAATGTAGAGATATATATTAAAAAGCTCCCTCATGTGGCTCAGAGATGTACTGCAAATATAAAACTCAAATGAAAAGCAATCAAAAATGTGTTTTGTGCCACGACTCATCAGCAGCTTCCGATCCATCACCCTAAGAACTGCTTTATGTTTTAATAAATATTGAACAGAAATGAATATGTATTTAATAATAAACAGAAATGACTCATTTTCATCATGTTTAAACAACCACTGTCTATAAAACAAATCATTTATTTATATGAAAACACCATCCACACAGAACACTCTTTTATGTGTGCGTCTACGTGTTTTGGGGGCGGAGCTTTGAATGGAGGTGGGCGTGGATGTATCTGCCTCGGCTGTTTGTTTGGGCCGTGGTCACAGCAGGTGGGATCAGCTCGACTCGCTTCCAATGATTTCAAAAAATGATGATGTTTATTTTACCATTCAAAAATGAACAGAACTGTCTTCTATAGGGAGGACGTGATACTGGGAAAGTCTTAGCATAGACAATATTATACGCTATATGCTAAAGAAACTATTCTTAATTTAGCTTTCATTTCAACATTTTAAATTAAGTTAAACAGAAAACAGCCTCTGGTGAACGGCTGCGACAGTGTCTGTTGTAGACTTTTGTTCTTCAAACAACTTCATTCATTTGTGGAAATCAGCAAATATCAGAGTCACATGTTCAAGAGTGTGAGAGACCTCCCACAGAGGGAGAGGAGGAGGAGAAGAAGAAGAGTAGAATAAATAACAAAATAATCTATATTTGTATTTCCAGTTTGTTTTTACAGTGCATCTCACTAAATGATGAGCAGCTCTGCTCAGATTATTTCAACTGTGTTTGGAATTCATTTCATATGAAATATTTGTTTTTTAAGTAAATATGTTTATGTTTTACTTAATATAAACCAGAGCAGTCATATTATGTTTTTCTACAAACAGGAACTTATCGTGTACACACACACACACCAGCAGAATGAATGGACTGTTGTTAGTCCTTCACCTCACATCCCTCCTTCTTTTCTTCCTTGCTCCCACTTCCTCTGTCCTTGTTCTCCACCATCTTTGTTTTGTTGACGGTGGAGGAGAAGAAGGGAGTGAATGGATGAATGTGTCTCTTCTTTTGTCACAAAATCTGAGCAGCTTCAGGTGCAACAATTAAACTCACACCAGTAACAATGACAATGATTCATTTCATTTATTTAAACACTGTTACAACATTCTCCAAATGTAACAGATATGTTGGTGTCTGTTCTATTATGAGTGTAAACCTTCTTTTATATATAAATGAGGCCGCTGGGCTCATCCAGACTAACAGTGATGTGTGTATGTGTCAGATGGGATTTGAATGTACAGTACATGTGGAAACCGGTGATTCATTCTAACCTCTCAGCCTCTTCTGCGTCTTTGTTTCTCTTAGGATCTCATAGTGGACCAGACCATCGAGAAGGTTTCATTCTGTGCCCCTGACCGTAACTACGACAAGGCCTTCTCCTACATCTGCAGAGATGGGACCACCAGACGCTGGATGTGCCACTGTTTCATGGCTATCAAAGACACGGTGTGTGTGTGTGTGATAATAATATTATATCATATAATAACAAACTATTTATATAAAAATAATATAATAATAAACGATTCTCTGTTTGTAGAAACACATAATACATTATACATATTGTTCTGGTTTATATTTCCTCATGTTTATGTGTTTATATAATGTGGACATAAATATATTTATTTAAAATATTTGTATATATATATATATATACATGTAAACACAGAGTGCACCATACACATGGTTTGAAAATGATTAAATCTCTGCTTGTGACTGTAACAGGGGGAGCGACTGAGTCATGCAGTGGGTTGTGCCTTCGCCGCCTGTCTGGAGAGGAAGCAGCGCAGGGAGAAGGAATGCGGCGTCACTGCATCCTTCGACGCCAGCCGCACCTCGTTTGTTCGCGAGGGTTCCTTCCGTGGAAACTCCTCCTCCTGCAGCCAGCAGGGCAGCAGCAGTGAGCGGGATGACAAACTGCAGGACAAGAAGAGAGGTTAGAGAGTGTTTATGTGCACACGTAACAAAACACCCACTTCAGTAATTAACAGATGACTTTGTCACTTGGTCCTCCTGTAGACCAGCCCGTCTCTGGCGTCCCAGCTCTCCCACCTGGCACTGCCTCCCCACCAGAGGGTGCGGCGTCCCCCATGGACCGCCCAGAACCAGGTGGACCCCATGCCATCCCCCGCCGCCACGCGCCGATTGAGCAGCTGGTGCGTCAGGGCTCATTCCGGGGATTCCCAGCTCTGAGCCAGAAGAACTCCCCTTTCAAGAGGCAACTGTCACTGCGCCTCAACGACCTGCCTTCGACTCTGCAACGCAAGACTGACTTCCAGGCCACGAGCCCTGGTGAGTCGACTTTTAATCTGCTGTTTACTGAGGTCAGAGCGGGTCGTCTTTTAACTGGAAGGTCATGGGTTTGATCCACGAGTAAACACTTCTTCATGCTGTGTCCTTTACTTGAGTGAGAAGGAAATGAAATAACTTCTTTTTCTGTTTCTGTTTCTTTTCTCTCCCATGCCATTGCTCTCTTTAACCATTTCTCTAACTCCATTGTTCCTTTACTCTTTCCTCACCTCCTCGTCCACACTGTGTATCTTTTTGTTGCTAATTCCAGAGATGGAGATGGGATTACCAGGAGAGGCAGACCACAGTATTAATGCCCTGTGCAGCCAGATTAACATGTCTTTCACTAAACCATCAGACAAGCTCTTCTCCAACACGCCTCTGTCTACAAATGGCCCTCCAATCTGCACTGTGCCCCCGATCCTGCCCCCGCCACCTGTACCCATGCAAGGTGAGCGTCCACTCAATTCTAATATTGAACTACTCTGGAAGGTGTGGCAATTCTTTCACTGTGTCAATCTTTTTAAAATCTCTCTCTCCAGCTACTTCCTCCTGGGTGCAACCAGAGCCTCCTCTCCACTCTCCACCTGCACTTCCTGTGGCAATCCACCTGCAGAGCGGACACAAGCGCACACCGTCTGAGGCAGAGAGATGGCTGGAGGAGGTTTCCAAGGCTGTCAAGGCTCAACAGACCCCTCCACCAGGTCCGACCATCCTGGCCATTCCCGGACCACCCACAGTTTCCACTCAGGCAGCTTTATTAGCTGCACCGGTGACGACTGTCTCCGCGTCCAAACCCCTCATCTCAGGCCCCTCTGCCATGTCGAGTCATGTCCCATTGCCCCTTCCACCCATGCCGCTATCATCCGTTCCTCTAATACCAGGACCTCCAGTGTCAGGGCCTCCCATGTCTTTACCTTCCATGTCCATCCCCACAATGTCTGCGCCAATCATGTCTGGGGCCCCTATGATCCAGCCCTCTGTTCCTGGGCCCCCAGGATCCCTTCCGAGTTGCATGCAGCCCTTCCCCTTGGGTTATGATGCTACTCCAGCCTCTCTAGGAATGTTTTCCAGTCAGCCAGTTCAGCCAGCGTTTGCATCCATGCAGAGCTACATGCCAGGCTTGGCCAGCAGTATGACTTTCCCCAATGCCAGTGTGCCTGTAGTGGGCATCACACCCTCACAAATGGTGGCCAATGTCTTCTGCACTGCCACAGGGTCATCAGGTGGAGGCGGAGCCATAGGCTCTGCCGGAGGAGGAGGAGGAGGACCTAAAGTGGGGGCGATCGGAATAGTCGGCCAGCCGCACCATTCTTACACAGGAGCTCCTGCTGCAGTTGGGCCCACTGGAGCGTTTTCAACACCGCCATTCTCTTCCACTCCACCATCATTAACAACCTTCAATGGCCTCCCTCTGCATAGCAGCGCCATCCACAACGGAAGCCCCAGCTGTGGCAGGAATGTTGGCAGCACCAGCAGCTGGCCACCAGAGGGCAGTCAGCTGGCAGCTCCAGTGGCCAGTGAGTCTCAAGATGATGATCGCTTTGAGGCCAAGTGGGCAGCGCTGGAGACCAAACCCGGGCCTCAGCAACCAGGAAATAAAGGACCGGCTGCAGCAGCCAACCCGTTTTCCAACAATCTACAAAAGACGTTTGAGATTGAGCTTTAAGACGGACTCGGCCCCTCGAAGCTGTAGTGCACGACCTGGGCTCAAAGCCTGAGAAAGCCACTGATTCTCTGCTAAGAAAAGGATGCATTTCCCTTCTGTTTCCGAGCATCTGAGCTGTGGCAACTTGATCGGATCTCCTGTAGAAGTGAGTACTGTAATGATATGAATTGCTTTCTTTACACTCTATGAGATTGGAAGAAAGTCGGCAGGTTGCTCGGCTGCCATCAGAGCGTCTGACCTCTGGTTCTTTAGGCTCGATAGACTCCGCCTGCTGCTTTCACCGCACCACGCTTCACTTTTTCTGCTTCCACTCCCAGAATGTACTGTCTTTGAGAACATTGGAGGTGAAGGAGGCAACGTTCTGGGGTTTCTTTCCTTAAAGGGGACTCCACTCAGATGCATTCCAGTCTTACAGGATGTTTTTGGCAGTCTTGTTTCTGGTGGAGAGTTACTGAACACTGCTAAACCACAAGATACGAAGAGACTAATGATCAGACTGCTGCTGGTCTTAGTCGAGCACAGTGGATGTTTTAATATATGAAAGTCCTAGCCAATGATGACCTTTGACCTGACCCTACTAACCCAAAAAGGACATACTTAACAATAGTAGAGATTAATAGCCAAAATTATTTTATTAATTATATTTTATTTTTTATAAGTTATACATATATATGTACAGTATATATGTGTGTGTATATATGTACATATATACACACACACACATATATGTATATATGTGTGTGTGTATATATGTATATATATACACATGTATACACACATATACATACATATATGTATATATATATACACATATATGTGTATATATATATATATAGATATATATGTGTATATATACACATATATATACATATATGTGTATATATATACACATATATGTATATATACTGTATATAGATATATATGTGTATATATACACACACGTACTTATTTTAAAGAGCATTTTGTTGTTTTTTATTCCCCATATTTATTTTTGTTGATTTAAAGACAAGGGAAAACTACTGTTGACAGGTGACAGGTGTGATGGGAAGTATTGTTGCTTGTGCGTCAGTAAACCCAGGGACACACTGACTGTGACACTGACTGCTGCTGCAGACTGGCAGGAAACAGGGAAACATTAGCACTCACGCACACCATGTTGTGCGCCAGCATGAGAGGGAATGACTTTCTTGCCAACAGGCAGCAGTAGTTTGTATTCTTTGTTGTCAAAGGGAAATCTGAGGATTTATTTGGAAGCAGTGACATGTATGAACTGCATCCCACATGCTGCTGCTGCTGCTGCTGCTGTGAGGTGTTTGCTTGTCTCCTGATTCAATCACAGTGATCGCTCTTATTGACAGATGATCATGCCAATTTAAAGTGACACAATGTAGGATTACAACCTTCAAATAATGTCTTTAAGATTATTTTGCTGGTTCATCCACTTACAACAGAGATAAATGTCGCCTCTGTCAGAGCCGGAGCACACGTGCGTTACATGCATTAGTATTATGGAACGTCTGGGGTGGGACTTTTCACTGAGGGAACGTCATGGCAGCGAGGAGAGTGATAGAATAAGAGACTTCACAAGCAATACCATATACCAGCTGTGGGGGGAACCCAAGAGCACATCTTACAATGTGTCACTTGAACATGAGTCGTGGGCTTTACCGGATCCAGACACGACTGACAGCACCGACATAATGAGGAACCATGAGTGTGTACTGCAGCATGTTTCTTTGTCATTCAGTGTCAGTCTGGCCTCATATCGGCTCTGTCGCTCTTTTCTTTTGCTAAAGCCCAACTGTCAGGGCACTCAGGCATGAACGACCACACACACACACACACACACTCTGGACAGTACAGCACAATGGTTCTTTAGGCTCCATCAGCTCAAGGAACCCAAACAACTCAGTGGAAACATGCACTACATTTGAACAAAGATGATTTATTGTGTTGAAGCGCAGGGTAATAGTCTCATCACGTACAGTATGACTGTGTGAGCTCCAGTGTACGACTGCACTCATAAAGGATGCTGCAGAAGTGGAATAAGTTGAGGAACGTCAAACGACAGATTGAAAAAAGAGGTGTGAAGTGGACATGATGCAGGATAATAAATGACATTTGATAGATAGTTATAAACAGAAAGAATATTAAACAGTTGAGGACGAGACTGAGAGACGGAGTAAGAGCTTTATCTTTGACAAAGAGGAAGTCTGAAGGAGGGAAAATGAGATAATATGTGAAAAACAGTGAGACAGTTATGTAAAGACAATCCGAACAAAGACGCATTCATCACGCAGCTCACAAACAGAGCACTGTCTGCCGTCTTTACATCTGTTTTTGCTTCAAGGATAAGCCACTCTGAGTCATCGTTCCTTAACTGTTCAAACATCACAAACACAATTTTAATTCAAAAAAACAAATCTTCCTGTGTTGTCATGTCTGCCGTTCATCACTGAAGTCCAGCTCTGTTCAAGAAGACACATTAGAACACAACCTGTAATCTGGCCATAGACCCTGTCATCCATGGATGTAGACGACCTCTGATGATCTAACATCCCCTCGGTTATTGTGCTCTCTGAGAGGACGTACATTTTCTTTACCACCACATTGATTTATACCATCTCAGGTCTCTGAATTTCATTTCTTTCCTCCCTTTCAAATAAATCCAACTTGCTCTCTTTCCATGGAACATGATGGTTTCCTTTGTGAAATCAATGCTTTTATGTCCATGAAAATGTATGTTTCAGCCTTTGACTCTTCTTTGCACGCCCTCTAAATGATATACAGGTTAATTATGTTCTGCATTGAAGCAAACTAAATGACCTCACAAACTTGATTGTAAAACCAAGTGATGGTAACAAAGTGAACCAGTTTATTTTTAATCTTTATTTCCAGAAGTTTTGTATTTAAACATACATATTTGTATTGTAATTACACTGTACAAAAGATCAATAAAGTAATATAATATTACACCATGTTTTGTGACTTTGACTACAGTAGTGAATTGTTGAGTGGAATCCACTTGTTATTGAAATACACACATCTGGTTTTATTCGTGATTGGGTGAAACACACACCTGTATCCTCTCCTTCCGTCCGTCAAAAAGGACGTTTTTAAGTCTAAATTTAAATTCATCCTGATAAGAAGGAGTTACAGTAATCTAATCTAGACGTAACAAAAGCATGAACTAGTTTTTCAGCGTCCTTTAACGACAGAAGGCTGTTCTGGAAATGACTTTTATGTGTGAATCAAATGTCAAAAGTAACTCCAAGGTTCCTCACAGTGGAACTGGAAGCCAGGGTGATGTCATCTAAAGTGACAATGTGATTGGAAAGTTTTTCTCTGAGGTGTTTAGGGCCGAGTATAAAAGTTTTAAAAGTAGAAAGTTACAGGTCATCCAGGACTTAATGTCTCTGAGACATTCCTGGAGTTGAACAACCTGATTTATTTCATCCGGCCTCATCGATAGATATAGCTGTGTGTCATCTGCATAACAATGAACGTGTATGTTATGCTTCCTAATAATGTTCCCTAAAGGAAGCATATATAAGGTAAAAAGTATAGGCCCAAGCACTGAGCCTTGTCGAACTCCACAATTAACTTGTTGTTTGTAGTGAGGCTTTATCATTAACGTGAACAAACTGGAATCTATCAGATAAGTATGATTTAAACCAGCAGAGGGCAGCACCTGTGATACCAAGAGTCTGCTTCAATCTCTGCAGTAGAATATCATGATCAATGGTGTCAAATGCAGGAGATCTAACAGGACAAGTAAAGAAACTAGACCATTATCTGAGTTACTAACTAACTTACTAGTGCTGTTTCTATGCTAGTAGCCGGAGTCAATGTGAACACGACTGCATTGAAAACATTATATAACCTATAAAGGAATGTTTGTTTGAATTAAAAATCAAATATTGACATGAAATGGCTAATTTTATTCACAAATATACAGTAAAAACTGTATTGTGATGACAGAACAGCCTCAAAAACACATACACTATGAAACATACGTAGTTATAAATGAATGAACGTCAGTTCCAAACAATGTCCAGAGTATAATTAATAAGTAAGAACACATCTTAATGTCACATTAGCTAAAGTTTAGCTTTCTCCACTGTAACAGCAGTCTGGTGACTTCAGAATAAAGAAAAAAAACAACTTTTCTGCTAATGTTTCTACTCCACTGCGACTTTTCACACTATTTCCCAGACTCATTTGAGAGTCTTTAGGCCGTCGACTGTTCAAGAATCAAAAGTGGGCGGAACGTACTCACCTCTCAGCACGCAGCAAAATGATTAGAAGATGCAATAGAATTTCAGTGAGGCGTTCAAGGACAGTCCGCAGAACTTATTCTCTTTTAGTGAATGCATCCTGGCGTTTGGAATCACATACTTTCAGCAGTGTATGTGGATTAAAATGTTCCTCTTCTTTATTAATCTGTTCAAGTGAACCATTCATCTAGTGGTGAGACAGCAGTTCATGTCTGTGTATTTGCTTACAGTAAAAAAAGAAGCTGAAAGAACATATCCCACTGCAGCTTCTACCAACTATAAAACAACAACAGTGTTACACAGCATGTGTTACACCTGGTGTTACACCTTCAGCAAAAACATAAGTAAGTAATAACAATGATAATAATAATAATAATCATCATTATTATTATTATTCAGTATTCTCTGTGCTCTGTGCTTTAAGACAAAGTACAAAAATCAGGTGAGAATTAAAACAATAGATTGTTTTAATGAATTAAAACAATACAATAGGTGGAGAAGAGCCATACCCGACAGGATCCGCCCACTGTCAATCAATCACCTCCATTAAAGAAGCACAAGCTGGTGGAGCCGTCCAAGAACCTCCAGGAGAACTTCTGCCCTCGTCACGATGAAATGATGGACTCTGTTCTCTCTGCTCTGTGGACGGACATAAAGACCACGACACGATCTCAGCTGCAGCAGAGAGGACGCACAAGCAGAGAGAGCTGGATCTGAGTCGAGAAGAAGTCCAGCAGAGACTCCAGGACAGAGACCGAGAAGACTCTCACTCTCTCTGCTGATAAAGCCGTGAAGGACACAGACGAGAGCCTCGCTGAGATGATGCGTCTCCTGCAGAAGAGAAGCTCTGAGTGAAGCAGCAGATCAGATCCAAGCTGGAAACTGAGATGAGACGAGTCACAGACGCCGAGAAGAAGCTTCAGCAGGAGATCACTGAGCTGAAGAAGACAGAAGCTGAACTGAAGCAGCTCTCACTCACACACGACCACAACCAGTTTCTCCTCAACTACCGCTCACTGTCGGCACTCAGTCCGTCCACACACTCGTCCACCGTCCACGTCCGTCCTCTGAGACACTTTGAGGACATGACAGCGGCTGTGGCAAAGGTCAGAGGTCAACTGTCTTCCAAATGTCTTTGTTGTCCTGGAAGGCGGAGTCCACATGGTAGAGAAGAGACGGCTGACGTTATGTTTTCTGATGTCTGGATTACGTTATTATGTTTCTGTGATGATACTGTTAATGGTTGACTGTGTATTTTCTCCCTGGGTTAAGGGTTTTTCATTCATGGGTAAGTGTAAATGATTTATCTTTAAGTGTAAATGATTCATGGTTAACTGACAATAACATTTTCAGTTTTTAACAACTTTTTTGAAAGATTTCTTGAACATATTTACACTTTTTGTTCAACTCTGAACATAATGACACAAGTTTTATCTCCACAGTCGTCAGCAGCACGACTGAGTCACAGGACTTCACAGAAACAGTCGCTCGGTAATCCTTGATGATGTTGTTACATCTTACACCGGCTGCTGTGATGTTTTTGATCTTATTCTTTTCAGATTCTTTTCTATATTACTTTGATGATTGATTTGATTTACTTAAGAATAGAATAGCAAGTATATTCATTATGATATCTTACTTTGATAAAAGTGATCCATTTGATATGTTACTTTGACAAGTATAATCACCTTGAACAGTTTGATTAATTTTATGGTTTGATGGTTTGATGATGTTGAAGAATGCATTAAGATTCTCGGTTGTTTGGATTGATTATTGATTTTTTTAATTTAATGGTGTTTAGTAACTGTGTGTGGTTTGTTGTTTAAGTCAAAATCAAATATGTAGTGGGTGATGTAGCTCCTTGTTGTAACCACTGGAGGGCAGTGAGCACTATCTTTGTTAAATGTTGTGTGATGAATAAAGATTTCATAGATGGAACAGCTTTTGCAGTATTGTGTTCAAAGAGAACAAACCAAGCAGGACTTTTATTCATTTGTGGATCTATTGACATAATTATTACCCAAATATGAGTGTTATTTCGAACAATTACATCAGTAATGAGCTTCTGTCAAATACAAGTTATAACTTTGTTAACACTGGAGAAAAAAACAGGGTCAGAAATACAAAGGAATCGTGCTGAGTCTGTTTTTGACTTGACTTCAATTTAGCTCACTTACGATAAAGATTATGGAGTAAAGATAATTAAACAATCATCACTTTGTGATTTATTAACGATAATTCCCGATGTCATCAACTTAGGTTGATGTGAATGCAACAGATTTATCCACACACACAAGGAAACACAATCTTCTTTGTTCTTAAGATGTTTTCTAAAAACACGCACACACATGGAGCCCCAAAGAACAGCAACAGAAAGAAACGTGAACATGAACCAAAACAAGTCAAAAAGACAAACTACCACCAAAGACAGCATGCGTACCACTGGTGGTACATGTACCACAGTTTGAGAACCATGGAGCAACTATATAAAAAAATACATACTAACCTATGACTTTTTTGTTAAAATTTGGACGACATACTAAACTATGACTTTTTGGCTGATTTTGGACGACATACTATATTATGACTTTTTGTCAAAGTTTGGACGACATACTAACGTATGAATTTTTGTCAATTTTTGGACGACATACCAAGCTATGACTTTTTGTCAAAATTTGGACGACATACTAAACTA
>NC_058028.1:754112-811612 GCF_019176455.1 Solea senegalensis | reverse complement strand
TTCACACGCGACACCGTTACACTGAGGTTGCTGTTAGATTAAAATAGATTAAAAAGTACTAAAGTTGTGATGGTCTCAACGATGAATTCTGATCTTCCTCACGTTGTAAATTGTCACATTATCATTATCATGGCAGAATTATAGTAGTTCATTAAGAAAGAGTGCACAGACGCCACCATTCACAGTACAGTTAGAAGCAACACGACTGACAACCTTAAGATGTGTAAAAGGACCAGATAATAATGTGTTCATTCAAAGGTCTATGTATCAATACGACACTTCACTACGTCATGAATCAAAGTAGAAATGGCAACATGTGTTCAGTTCCTCAGTTTGGTTTAAGATTCCTCTAAATAGATGCTGCTTATGACACTGGATCCTGTTTCATAATATACAGACGCAGACCTAAAGTAACACAGAGAGAGAACAGCTTAGAAAAATGAAGCCACATGACGAGAGGCCACAGGTACGACATGTTGTGTTTGATATTCAGCTTAAATATGACATCAGTTTATGGACAGAGCTCGTCTCAAATGGTTCTTAAGTCACGGTTCCACACTAAAGTCTGACACTTTGGAACTTGAGGTGATAGAAAAACAATGAGGAGAAGGATACACTGTGTGTGTGTGTGTGTGTGTGAGACGTGTTCCACAATGTGTGTTTTCACAAGATAAATGTGGGACACAACACAACAGCTGGCATCACGTGAGTTCTCTGTTATTGTGTGTGTGTGTGTGTGTGTGTGTCACAGTATTACTCATGTTGTGGGGACCTGCATCTGTTCACACAGTCATGTGAATGATTCCATTTTAAGGTGAAGACATGTTGTATGGTTAAGGTAAGGGTTAAGGTAAGGGTTAAGGTTAAGGTTAAGGTTAGGTGAGTAGTAGTGATGCTTGAGGTTAAGGTAAGCCTCCAGGAAATGAATGTAAGTCAATGTGATGTCCTCTGAAATCATGGAAACCAGACTGTGTGTGTGCATGTGTGTGGTCGCCTCTTAATGATTATTATGGTTTAACTCTCATTTCATGGATAGAGTCATTACACCCCAGGTTGTTTCCATTCTCTTGGCAATGCAAAGGAAAACATACTATAATACTCTATCCCCTTCTGTCGCTTCATGCTGAGGACCTCAACCTATGGACACACACGCGCACACACACACACATGAGAACAACCAGCCTTCAGACCACAGACACATTCACAAACACTTAAGGCCTGCTGGGAGTTACCATGGAAACCAACCGCTGTATTTAGGGACAATCAATCACAGTGACAGGCGGCTCCCAGCACCTTGCGGGATATTTGGATGGGCGGGGTCAGAATAAAGTTTAAATTTAAGACGTGGACTGGTCATGTTCACAGTCACTATGACCCTTGACCTGATTTAGAGAAACGCTAAAACAGCATTGATCACGGTGTCTTGAGTGGATGATAAAAAAGCTGAGCAGTGCGGGGGGTTAGACGTGTTAATCCCAGACACTATCTCTGCTCTTTTTCATGTCTGACTGGAAAAAAGAAGTGGTGACCCCTGCAGATGACCCCAGGTCAGAGGTGACAGTCAGACATGAGGTGTGATCTGAAAAACAACCTGCTAATCCACATGTGCCTGGGTTAATAATACTGGGTGATTCTGATTGTTCAGCAGTTTGGATGTAACAGTTTTGTTTTTCTGGGGTACACATCCAACAGAGGTCTATGAGACATTCCCCAGATTAACATAATCCAGCCCATTTTTACATCACGGCACACAAAAGTCGTTGATTGACTGCTGCCTCCTTCTGTAAGACTTTCATCTTTGAAAGACTTCCTTTATCTTTACGTTGGTGACACAGACTGAGCAGTTGAGGTAACTGGAGACCAGCAGCTCCGTCTCTCTAAGAACTCAACGTGATGAACTCAACGTGATGAACTAAACGTGATGAACTCAACGTGATGAACTCAACGCGGATGAACTCAACGCGGATGAACTCAACGCGGATGAACTAAACGTGATGAACTCAACGCTGATGAACTCAACGTGATGAACTCAACGCGATGAACTAAACGATGAACTAAACGCGATGAACTCAACGCGGATGAACTAAACGCTGATGAACGTCAACGCGATGAACTATGAACTCAACGCGATGAATCAAACGTGATGAACTAAACGCGAACTAACGCGATGAACTCAACGCCGATGAACTCAACGCTGATGAACTCAAATGAACTCAACGCGATGAACTCAACGCGATGAACTAAACGCGATGAACTAAACGCGATGAACTAAACGCGATGAACTAAACGTGATAAACTAAACATGATGAACTCAACGTGATGAACTAAACATGATGAACTCAACGTGATGAACTAAACATGATGAACTCAACGTGATGATGAACTAAACATGATGACTTTCTCAGGAGAATGATGAGTTTACATGAGTCTACAGACCGAAACTGATCAGCTGAAGCAGAAAAAGCTCTTTTCTGTGTCAGAGAGTGGTTTGATATCAATGCAGCGACATCAATACTGTGACATGTGCTGGGTTAGTCAAATGCTCCTTGGTACTGGTCCAATATGCTGTTTGCTTGCTGTTAAGCTTCATTCATGTAACCATCTCAAAAGTGAGCTCAGCACTTTAGCCTTTAGCTTTGTTAGTCTCACTGATGCTCATCACACTCATGTGTTTGTCAATCACATGATCATAGTAATATTTAACGAGTGCAGATAAAATGGTCATAACACAGGTCATTAATGCTTTATGGTGCATGTATAACATAAATGTGAGGTGTTTGGCTCTGAGGTGTCGACACAGTGCAGATCATTCTGCATCAGCTTCACTGAACTGAAGAATGAATGGTTTTCAAATCTAAATCAGAATATTTTTAAATGGATGATAAATGTTATCTGTGACAGTCAAGCTCATTATTCTGGAATGAATGAATGATCTATTTCACTGTCAGTGTGTTTACACAAATGTCCTATTATTACGTTGTGTGTGAGCAGCGTGACTCAGAACATAAAGCACAGATTCTGATGAACTTCTGTCAAGGTTTCTGTCTCTGATCGAGTAAAGAAAAGAAGATCATCTCAAATCTAACAAAATGGTGTTAGGGTTAGGGTGTAGCAGTGATGTAGTAGTGATGTAGTAGTGATGTACTAGTGATGTAGTAGTGCTGTAGTAGTGATGTAGTAGTGATGTAGTAGTGATGAAGCAGTGATAGCAGTGATGTAGCAGTGATGTAGTAGTGATGTAGTAGTGAAGTGCTGTAGTAGTGCTGCAGTGATGTAGCAGTGATGTAGTAGTGATGTAGCAGTGATGTAGAAGTGCTGTAGTAGTGATGTAGTGTGATGTATGCAGTAGTGATGTAGTAGTGATGTAGCAGTGATGTAGATGTAGCAGTGATGTAGCAGTGATGTAGTAGTGATGTAGCAATGATGTAGCAGTGATGTAGAAGTGCTGTAGTAGTGATGTAGCAGATGTAGTAGTGATGTAGCAGTGATGCAGCCAGTAGCAAGCAGCAGTGCAGTGATGTAGCAGTGATGTAGTAGTGATGTAGCAGTGATGTAGCAGCCAGTGCAGTGATAGCAGTGATGTGAAAGTGATGTGTAGTGACGCATGCATGTGAGCATGTGATGTAGCAGTAGAGTGTGCAACAGTGATGTAGTAGTGATGCGCAGTAGTGTGTAGCAGTGATGTAGTAGTGATGTAGCAGTGATGTAGTAGTGATGTAGAAGTGATGTAGCAGTGATGTAGTGAGTGATGTAGTAGTGATGATGAGCTGTGCTGTAGCAGTAGTGCTGTGTGTAGTAGTGATGTAGTAGTGATGTAGCAGTGATGTAGTAGTGATGTAGTAGTGATGTAGCAGTGATGTAGTAGTGAGTGATGTAGCAATGATGTAGCAGTGATGTAGAAGTGCTGTAGTAGTGATGTAGCAGTGATGTAGTGATGTAGCAGTGATGTAGAAGTGCTGTAGTAGTGATGTAGTAGTGATGTAGCAGTGGTGTAGTAGTGATGTAGTAGTGATGAAGCAGTGATTTAGGTGATGTAGTAGTGATGTAGCAGTGATGTAGTGCTGTAGTAGTGATGTAGTGAGTAGCAGTGATGTAAGTGCAGCAGTGCTGTAGTGCAGTGATGTAGCAGTGCTGTAGTAGTGATGTAGAGTGATGTAGTAGTGCTGTAGAAGTGCTGTAGTAGTGCTGTAGTAGTGATGTAGCAGTGATGTAGCAGTGATATAGCAGTGCTGTAGAAGTGATGTAGAGTGCAGTGTAGTAGTGATGTAGCAGTGATGTAGTGATGTAGTGATATGTAGTAGTGCTGTAGCAGTGATGTAGCATGTAGCAGTGATGTAGCAGTGATGTAGTAGTGATGTAGCAATGATGTAGCAGTGATGTAGAAGTGCTGTAGTAGTGATGTAGCAGTGATGTAGTAGTGATGTAGCAGTGATGTAGCAGTGATGTAGTAGTGATGTAGCAGTGATGTAGAGTGCTGTAGTAGCAGTGAGTAGTGATGTAGTAGTGATGAGCAGTGATTTAGCAGTGATGTAGTAGTGATGTAGCAGTGATGTAGTAGTGATTTAGCAGTGATGTAGCAGTGATGTAGTAGTGATAGCAGTGATGCAGTAGTGATGTAGCATGTGATGTAGCAGTGATGTAGTAGTGATGTAGCAGTGATTTAGCAGTGATGTAGCAGTGATGTAGAAGTGATGTAGCAGTGATGTAGTAGTGATGCAGTGGTAGTGATGTAGTGATGTAGCAGTGATTTAGCAGTGATGTAGTGATGCAGTGATGTAGTAGTGATGTAGCAGTGATGTAGCAGTGATGTAGTGTAGTGATGTAGAGTGATGTAGTAGTGATGTAGCAGTGATGTAGTAGTGATGTAGCAGTGATGTAGTAGTGATGTAGTAGTGATGTAGCAGTGATGTAGCAGTGATGTAGCAGTGTAGCTGTGCTGTAGTAGTGATGTAGCAGTGATGTGATGTAGTAGTGATGTAGCTGTGCTGTAGTAGTTATGTAGCAGTGATGTAGCAGTGATGTAGTAGTGATATAGCTGTGCTGTAGTAGTGCTGTAGCAGTGATGTAGTAGTGATGTAGCAGTGATGTAGTAGTGATGTAGTAGTGATGTAGTGATGTAGTAGTGATGCAGCTGTGCAGTAGTGCTGTAGTAGTGATGTAGTAGTGATGTAGCAGTGATGTAGTAGTGATGTAGTAGTGATATAGCAGTGATGTAGTAGTGATGTAGCTGTGCTGTAGTAGTGATGTAGTAGTGATGTAGTAGTGATGTAGCAGTGATGTAGTGATATAGCAGTGATGTAGTAGTGATGTAGCAGTGATGTAACAGTGATGTAGCAGTGATGTAGCAGTGATGTAGCAATGATGAGTAGTGATGTAGCAGTGATGTAGTAGTGATGTAGCAGTGATTTGAAGTGACACCTATGACAGCGTGATAGAGTTCAGCCCTAGCTTTCATGACACAGAAGAAACAGTATAACTCCGGAGCAGAGGTCGTGTTGACGGAGGCTGAAACAGCAGCAGGCGCAGAGCTGACCTTTCACCTTTCACCCTGCGCCAACCTTCCCCAAACCTGAAAACACAGGAAGAAGGCAAGGTCGCACAGATGAGAGCGTCTGTCAGCACGAGGAGGGAATTGAAAACGGGTTGAGAGTGAGAGAAGGAAACAAAAAGGGAAGAACAGCGCTGGTGCTGAAACATTTTCCCATTTAAGAGCATGCTGCATGAATCAGGCTTGTCAAGCGTTGGCCCGCAGCTTCAGTCGTTCCCCGAGAGAGTTCGGCGAAGTGCATTTGTTTTTGTTGGACATTTAACAGAGGGACAGTCGTAATTGAGACAGTTGGTTGATTTCATTCGCATTGATCTTGCCATTACACAGATGACTGCGAAAATGAGGCTCACAAGGAGAGATCTGGGTTTGATATACGAGCCGCCACTTCCCCGCTCTGCTTCATATCAAACTCCCAAACAGTAATTGAGAAAGCAACACTGTCTGTTTTCTTTTGGGTGGTTCTGTCTGTCTGTGTCTCTGCTACCGGTTCCCTTTTCTTTTTGTTTTTCTTTAAATTTCATCACACAGAGGCATGTTTACAGCATGAGACGACGCAGCCGCCGCCGCCGCCGCCGCTCTTTTTAAATGGTTTGCAGTTTCTTGATAGCAGAGCTTGTTCTGTCTGCGTTTGATGCATCGCTCTATAAAGTGTTACCTCGTGCCAACATACAGAGACTCAGGATGCTGCCATAATCTGGACAAAATGCACTGGAATGTAAAAGTGACCGTTGAATTTGGAATGTTTGAAGTGTGGTTGCATTGACAGTGTCATGGATTCTAACTCTTAGTAAAACATGGCTGGACAATGTTTTTAGCCGGGACACACAGGTAAACAGATTCTTTCCACTTAACAAAAGCCTGACCTAATAAAATCTATACCTGATTATGTCGGGATTATCTCCAGAATATGTTTGCTGCTTCATCCTAATCTGCTGTGTGTCACTTAGGTTTTCAAACACTGAAGTCACAAAATATCACATTACAGTGGAGACTGCGGTGAATCAACACCACGTGTGCTGTGATGTACAATCACTCATTTTCTTAGGTTTCTCGTCATTAAAGGCTAATGCTGTGAGATAAAGCAGCAAACGCCCTCTTTAAGAGACTGAAGCCTTTTGTTGAGTAAAATCTGTTTTCTCTTGTCAGTGAGGACGAGCGTCTCAGGCTGTCAGTCAGTGCTGACTGTGTTAGTGTTTCATGCAACTAAACTTAAAAAAAGGAACTCTCCCTTTAACTACATATGCTTGTACTTAATGCACGTGTATGCTTACAGTGTATTTGCAGGGTGCTTACAGGGAGCGCATCTGTTTCTACTAACCTGCATCATGATGTGTAGAGGAACACTTAAGTGTATATACATATATATATATACACTGTATACTGGGCGTATGTGTGTGTGTTGTTATTTCCTGTTAATCATGCTCATTATGACACTTAAGGATGTAAGGACGCGAAACAGAGGAAACAAACAAACACCACGATCACGTTGACATGGATGCAGACACAGACGAGGGGACAAGGACGATAACGAGAAAAGGTCCCATGTGTTGACCTGTGTTTGTTTGGTTCAGGGAAACCCTGTCCTTTCCTTCCTGTGATATAATTCTAAATTTATAAAGTTAATTTAAACGGCATCAGTGGCGCCCTTGCCTGCGAACGTCTGACCTCCATTTCTCAACCTTGTCATCTCCGCCTGAGCACATACCAACACGTCCTCACGTCCAAAAGTTTCCGCAGACAATAATTCTATCACAGCAGCAGAAGACTTTCAGTCCAAGTCCAAAAGCAATTCAGCCGTGTCTTCAGCCTTCAGTGGTTTTCCTTGTGGTTTCCACCTTCACCACAGAATGATAAGTATGGAGGGGAGACGTAGCACGAGGGGCTAAATCACCTTGTTGACAGGCGGCCGCTATACTGTAGGTGTGTGTGCAGGATCTACAGCCTGTGTGACCTCAGTCACAGCCTGAGGACATTTGTCCTGTTTGTCTCCAGCCTCCGTGTTTTCCTCCTCGCTCCATTTCGGAAGAAATGGCTGGCACCATGACCTCCGACCCCTCAGAGGTGACGTCCCGCGGGGAATTGAATGTAGAGCGAAGGGAGGGGGTGGGGGTGGGCGGGGGATTGGGGGGGGCGAGGTCGAGCTGCAACATGTGGTTGGCTCGTTTCAGGGCAAAGCCAAACGAGTTTTCCTTTAATTGTCTGAGCAATCTGCTGCAGCTGGGATGGATTACAGGGAAGAATTCAAACCAGCATCAAAATGTTGCTTCAGCTCAACAAGTGTTAAATTGCAACGGACACTTTGTATGTTAACATCATTTTAAGAAGAATCAAATGATTTCTTAATCCCACTTAAACCAGACTTCTTTCTGAACTTGTGCTAAATTGTGTATTTGTGTAATTGTGTAACAGATAATGTGTGAATCACCTTCACCTGCAAACTGGCCGTGTTCCACAGTTCCAACCAAACAACACAGAAGTCAACATGGAAACCAGATTCATGCTCTGTCAGTTTACACACGTTAACTAACTCGGTTAATGTGTGACACAAAAGGTCGACGGGGAAACGCCTAATTCTAACATATCGCCACCTAGTGTATCAGAGACAAACACACTTCATTCAATAAATCAGGGACATAATAATAAAGAAACAAATATTAACAATAATATTAACAATAATGATAATAATAATATTAACAATAATGATAATAATAACGACAGAGAATAGAAATCTTCAAATGGGCATTTTCTTTAACTGAATATTGTTTGCAAATACAGTATATAATTACAGAAAATGCTGTATACTTGGCTAAAGAGGGGCCACACGGTTGGTGCAGTGGTTAGCGCTCTTGCCTTTGCAGCTAGATGACCTGGGTTCGAGTCCCAGTTCCCCGTGTGTGTGTGTGTGGGATTTCTCCCACAGTCCAAAAACAAGCAATAAGGGGATTTGGTGAACTGGACTCTAAGTTGACAGAAGTGTGAGAGTGAATGTTTGTTTGTGTCTATACGTCAGCTGAGACTGGCGCAGCAGCTCCATCCTCACTGAGAATAAAGTGCTAGAAAATGGATGAATGACTAAAGAGGATTTATTCTTTATTCCTTTACATCAGTAGCTGACTACACGTAGACACTGCTGCATATATTCTATTTATATTGCACTGATTTATACAACAAGTACAACATGATATATAGATATATAATCATGTTCTGGACACTGAGTTTGTCTTTGTCTGGACTTTTCTGTATTTTAATTTAGTTTGTGTTTAAATGAATAAACATGATTTGATTGGTTGGTACGTGCTCTGACACAGGAAGCTGAACATTTTTCATTTAAAAATAAAATATCAAAAAATCTACATATTTTCACTTTATCATAACAACTCATTAAAGTTAAAGTTTTTTAAAGTTTAAAGTTAACCTTTAACCTTTAACCTGAGTTGTTTTAATGTGAGTGAAACACATGTTTGAGAAGAAGGCTCATCCTTCTCTCAATGTTATGATATAATTCAGTTTCTTTAATAGAATAAGAACAAGAATATCCGGCTCACATTTGTGTGACACTATGAACTGTGAAGAAATCTCCATCTCTTATAATGGGAAAACAAATGTCTGTCAAAACCCATGAGATTTGAATGAAATGTAGTGTGTGTGTAAGCAGGATCACACACTCAACATCAGGACCAGATCCAGATTGAAAAGGTTCAGATGTGAATGGTGTCATGTTTATGCACCACGGTAACAGCTAGATTCTGGAGAAGTTCTCCACAGATCCAGAAAGACTTTCTAATCCCGTGGATCAGATGTGCAGGTGACGGTGTGTTTAATCCTGGGTGCAGGTCTTCGCTCTCTGAGTGCTCCTCATATCACAGCTATGCTTCAGAACATTTCAAAACAAAGGATCCACAATCCAGTTTTGGAAACGTGTAATGCAGCCAAATCCAAAGTGAGCACATGTGTATGTGGTCACCGTTATTTGTCGGCTTCTTGTTTTTACAGGTCTGTCTTTTTTATCTGTATTCCATCATTTGATTTAGTCTGAAACTGGCGTCTCAAGGACATGAGACAGTGTGTCTGCATTTGAACTTGAGATGTAAGTGACTGCAAATGAACACCAGTAACATCTTGAGGCCATTTGAACTGGGTCACAAGGTGCGAACAAGGATGGAGGGAAGAAGGAGGGAGAGAAAAGTGTCAGAATGAAAGTGTATGACGCAGTAAGCAGCCAAACACACACACACACACACACACACACACACACACACACACACACACACACACACACACACAGTATGACTGACAGCACACACACACACACACACACACACACACACACACACACACACACACACACACACACACACACACACACAGTATGACTGACAGCAGGGTTTGGACACACACACACACACACACACACACACACACACACACACACACATCTGCTTCTCGGTTCCCTCCTCACAGCGAACAAACACTTTCGTTAACCAACATTGTCCATGTGCTCTTCCAAACAGAGATGAACCCAGAGCTCAGTGAGGTGCTGACCCTCGCTGCGTCTCACCTGGTGAGTGGACATGCATGACCTTCCCTCAGATTATGAAGTACACTTCATAATCTCCTGTGTTTGAGATTACAGAGTGAGTTCATGCACCAGAGGTGGCAAAGGTACTCATTTTATTTACTTAAATAGAACTTAGACAAAAAAGAATTCCATAAGAATAATAGAAATAGAAATGTCTTGTGTTTTGCTCACTATTATATTCTTCTGTTCAACAGTTATGGCAGCTATGGTTTTCCATGTTGTTTTAGGATGATTAAGAGCAGAATTCTGATTAGAATACTGGTTTGAAGGTTACGTTGTACATTTGTTTTTGCCCATTAGCAAGTTTAGTTTAGTGTAAAGTGTCTCAAAGAGTCGCTGGGTCTCATCTGATCGACTGCTCCAAACACTTAGAGTGTCGCAGTTTGATGAGTTGAATAATTGTTGTCCCTGCTCTGCTGCTGTATACACACACATGCTCACTCACTCACTCAGGTCTGATAGTATTACTTGACAAAGCCTGTTGTCAGATGAAGGAAGCAGCATACAAATAATCTTACATCGTGCACGTGCACATGCTGCTGTACACGTGCACGTGCTGCTTTGTGCAGGTGGATGAGCAGCAGTGTGTGGTTTCTGTTTACTGCCCTTGTCTTTGTGTAGCAGTGAGAGCTCAATGCCTCAATGAATCAGCTGTTGAGGGATAAACGAGAATGAGAGCTGACAGGTCTATGAAGTGTGTGTGTGTGTGTGTGTGTGTGTGTGTGTGTGTGTGTGTGGCCTGCTCCTCTCTATTACCCAGATTGATTAAGGAAGAGCTCAAGCATCCACTTAGCCATCACGGCTGACACCGAGGTGACCGTCTCATCACGGACAGAAGGAGAGGTGGACAGAGGCAGGGAGAGGGAATGAGACATGTTTCGGCTAATCAGTATGACGAAGAGGATGGTCGTACTTCGTCTCAGAGCCATTTTAGCTCGACACAAGTTTGATGGATTCCCCCAGTGTGTATGCAAAGCCTATCCGCTCACTTTTGCTTTCTCCTCCATCATCACACGCGCTCATCCGTGCATCTCATCAAAGTCCACGTCTCTAAACCCCGCCCTCGTCCAAATTTCACCTCAAATGAAGTGATGTGGTAGACTGCATCTTAATCTCATTGAGATTGTGTATGAGTCACCTCCCTTTTTCAAGAGGCGTCGCCAACGGACGCAATCAGGCCAATGATCCGGATGTGACATTTGCAGAGCGACGAAAGAGTTAAAAGACGAGCTTGTAGTTTTTGGGTTCACCCAAGACAGTGAGTTAGGAATACTGTATATAGTGACACTGCTTTCAAGTTTTAAACGTGAAGCCATTGAAGAAGCAGTTATCCACCGTGGGGCAAAAAGAACCTGATGGTATACGTTTGCTTAGAATTCTCTTTTCATTCAAAAGGCCAGTAAACGTTTCCCTGAAGTTTTAGACGGTAGTTTTGAATGAAGTCACGTCCCCTAAAGTACAGCACGTATTACTGGACATCAGTGTGATTGACAGGCAGTATCGTCCAATAGGAGCCTGGTTCATGACACCAGTCACATTGTGACTCCCAAGGCTTCAACATGGAGAAGATCATTTTCTTCCTCTCCATGCTCCACCCCCGTCCTGACCATTCCAGTGCCAGCCTCAGTGGGACTTTGTGCCGTGTCTAATCCCGACAACTTTCATTAAAACTATTGGGATAATCCACAGATTTCCCAGGGAAATTCCCAAGGATACGGTCTCCCCCGTCCGTCCCTCCCACCCCCTCCTCCCTTGTCCCTTTCCCTACCAACTCCCAACTTCCATCTTTTGGAGGTTCTAAGGTTACTCTCGACCCCGCAGGAGCAGTGTCATTTACATAGTTTCCCCTAATCTTCCCCAAATCCCTGGTTTGAAAACGGCAGGCAGAGAGGTGCTGGCGGCAAAGAAAATATTTCAGTTGGGATTTGATTACTCCGGGGCACTTATGAGTGAAAATAAGCAAGGATCCTGCCACGAAACTATCCAAACAAAGTGAAGGGAGCATCACATACAGTGAAGAGTCTCCGTGACCGGACCGAAGCTGTCCAGGCTTAGTGAAGCGGACTGTGGTGAGCCAACACAAACCTGTTAGTGCAGGTGACCCTTTGACCTCCATTAGACTTGTCAATATTATTGCAGTCAAGCTCAGGCGTCAGATAACGGGAGTGGGGGTCGTGGTTCATGGTTTTCAAATGATGGTCAGCAGCATGTGCTTCTCACAGTAGCGGTCAAGTCTTGGAACAGTCCCACCGTGGTCAAGGCCAGCACCTGTTATTCTTCAACACACATCAGCAGGGTCAAACATTCTTAATCAGCAGAGGCTGCAAACAGCTGTCATCACAGCTACACCGTCTTTGATCGCTGCACTCGGCACGTGTTTGTCAGGGTTACAAGCGCGGTGTAGGAAGTGCTGTACACAATGTGGTCTTTGGCAGATGTTTCAATAGTGACCTCCTGTCGCACGGCTTTGTTTTCTTCTAACATTGTAGACTTTTCAGCTTCTGCTCCTGACTGTCATTATCTCTGCTGTGTGATCACGAGCCAATCAAATTAAAGCAGCATTGGCTTTTATTGAACAGACTTCCTGTTACTGTACGTCATGCTTTTTAGAATCAGAGTTTTAATGCTGCTCTTTGAGAATTACAACACTTTTAAGACCGATTGCTCTGGTTTAAATCTTCATTCAAATTTATTGTTTCCTGATCATGGGAATTAATGATCATAATTCCACGTTTTCTCATGATTTTTCAGTTCAGCTGATTTTACTAATAAGGCAATGCATAGAATATGAATGGTTTCATTTAAAGTGGGAGCTGTCTAATGAGAACACAAGACAAGAACGCTGACCAGTCAATGTCCGCCCATGTTTAAATACTGAGGTTTGATACCACTGACTTCATTAAACATGTCCCCTTCACCGAGATCCAGCTTGAGAAAAGGATCATTTTATAAACTCTATGAATATGTTACCTGATCCACAAAATTCACCATCTTTAAGTTCAAATATATATACAAGTATACATATATATTCTCGAGCTGTTGGAAACAGCAGAGGGTGAAGATATCACGTCTCCTGGCACAGTGGGTGTGGACAGTGTAGTCGGTGCTCTGTGCCACCACCTCATACAACCGCGATTCAAAAACCCTGAAGCATTGTTTTCTTTTTTTAACATAAAGGGTTCAGAAAAGGTACCAGGACTGTCTCTCCTGGGCTGATGACCCCACTGCAAATGCAAGGGCACTAATGGAGGTACACCAGTGATTCCAACAACTGCACACTGTGATGGTGGGAACATGGTGAGAGTACAGCCATTACAGTGATGCACCTTGGGAAATGTTACTCATTGGGATGTGTGCAAGCACCACAACTCAACCTTTTCTCTTCATGCATTAGCTGTCAGTATTCCTGAGGCACCTGTTGTGAAGCACGACTCACTGAATGTGTTTGTCTGGTTCCAGATGTTCATCACACACACACACACACACACACAAGCCTTTGTTATGGTTGTTTCACTTTACTCTCCTCCCCCTCCTCCCCCTCCTCGCTCTGATGTCAACATGATCAGGTTTGATCCAGCACATTCTGCACTGCATCTGTTTGGCTCAGCACTGACGTCAAACACAGTTAAGATGTGAAAGTCTGTAGATCGTGACCCCTCTCATCCCTCTGCCTCTGTCATGAAGTTGTTGGACTCAGGGATCATCTGTGTGACAATGTGTTCCACAAATAAGTAAATGAACACAATTGTATAATTGCTTCTTCTACTACGTTGTTTTGGCAGTAGAGGGGCTGGTGCATGAAGGAGCTGACCAGTGTTGTGATGGTAACCAGCCTATCAGTCTCCTCTCTCCCAACAGAGCTGGCGTCTCTCATCAGTCTGTCCAACCTCTTCCCATCTGCTGATTCTAGCTGAAGAAAGTAACTTATCTAACGCACACAACGCACAAGATAAAGTACATTTCATTCACATAGTCAAAATGCATAGTTTGCCTCAATAGGCTTCAAAATCTGCACTAATCTCACAGCAGAAACATCCTGGATGCTTTTCCTGGGATCACATGAGACGGGGTTTGGTATTCAGATGCAAACTGTCCACAAGAACAAAATGATGGGTCTATAATGACTGGTACGAGTACCATAGTTTGAAAACCTAGGCCCTATAGTAAGAAATGATCACACACACACTTCAAAGAAGTAAACAAGGTAAACACACAGGGTTTAAGATTCACACATTTTGGTAATAATGTCAGAAATGTCTTATTTTTATTCATCTCTCTTCTTCTCAAAGCGACGCCCAGAAGGTTCTCATGAATAATGAAACCATCTGAGGTTTAAATGTGAACACTGTTCAGTGTGTGTTGGCCCACGACCCCTAGAGTATAATCAAATCCCTAAACCAGGTAAAAACCAATGAATGCATAAGTATTTATGTTGTTAATTCATCTTCACAGTTTAGTGTAAAATAGTATGGAATTTACAATTATACAAAATGAGCATATCTACTGCCTCTCGTCTTGATGAGCTGCTTTACGCTACAGTTTTTCATCTGTTGCTTCAACATGTGGTTAAAAGGACACATATAGACTAGCAGAGCCAGGAATCAAACGCGCAACCTTCCAGTTGAAAGACAACTCACCCTACCACTGAGCTACCATGGCTGAAATGATAAATCATGTACCTAAAGACTTAATGTATATGACTTAAGTAACATTATAAAAAGTGACTTCAAATTCTACCAAAGTCATTTCCTGGTAAGATCTGTGTTCTTTAACTCAAGCATCTGGGATGGGCTCGGACATAAACCGCTGCTCCTCTACGTCGAGAAGAGCTAACTACGTCCTGTTTCAGGCATGTCTTTGTGGGAGGAGACCTGGGGGCTGACCCAGGACACACTGGAAGGATCATATCTCTCAGCTGGCTTGAGAACGCCTTGAGAATTGGTGGCTGGAGATGCTGGTGAGAATTCTGGGCTTCCTTGCAAAGGCTGCTGCCCCTGGGACCATGACACAACGGAAATGTCACGTTTTTGATCGCTCATGTCATAGCACAGAACCAGAGAGTCATGATCTGCATGACGATCAGCATGTAACAGCTCTCTCATAGGGCACCACCACCATCATCATCATCATCATCATCATCATCATCATCATCATCTACCTCCTCTTACCTTTGCATCTACAGGACTGTATCCAATGGCCTAAACCTTTATAAAGTGACACAGTCAAAGTTGACTTCTCTACTTCTGTTATCCTGCAGCAAAAGTCCATAATATGAGACTGCATACACTGTATGTATACACAACATATACACTACACCAAAGACAAGCAATGGAATGCAATCGTCTATGGAGTTCAGATGTAGATGATGGTGGAAACCTGACATGTGCTCACCTTCACTTCATGAGCAGCAGCCACAAGTGTCACTTTTATCACCTGCTTCTCTGACTGGGGCATGTTTGTGTGGTCACATGCAGCCTGAGAAGAAAAGCTTGCAGACATTATTCAAAGCTCAAATGATTTACTTTCTCCAATAATCTCTATTTTTCATATTCCAATTTGTATCTTCAGCTAATAAACTATTTTAATACAAAGCACCAAATGGGATTTAATTAACTGTGTGACATCATAACGTTAAGAACCAAAAGACTGATGTTTACAGACATTTAAACATTGTGTTATAAATGTATTGTAAATAAATTGAAATGCAAATGTGTCATAATTACTCGTTTACATTTGAAGACTAATTTCAACCCTTGGAGTCAACATGCACTAAGAATTCACATTTACTGAAGTTAATGTTAAATAACATTAAAACAACACACAGACCAGCAGAAACAGGGCGTGTGGAACAGCTTTGACGTCCCTGTGAGGCAGATATCACGGCTTGTAAACACCTTTTGTTGCCAGTACTCTTTTTACATGTCCTCGATGCAGGGATTTCCAGCCAATGACTTGATCTTCTCATAGAGTTTTGGGCTGTCTTTAACGTCCACCCACTGCTTCTCACTGATGTTTCTCTCATGGGACTGAGGATCGTTCCAAAAGCTTCAGCTTGTGTTTCTTCATGGTGGATTTTGAGGTTTGCTTTGGATCACTGTCCTTGCAACAGAAGCCAGCTTCTTTTCATTTTGACTTTCTTGACAGATTGGATAATATTTGGATCCAGGATTTGCTGATATTTAGTGGGATTCAGTTTTCCATCCCACTGTGTCGTGTGCTCTTCTGTCTCAGGCTGCCACACAGACGCTTTTTGAGGAATATTTCCGTTGAAATGTTAAACCATGGGCAGGTTGCAAACACACCTTCTTTTAACACATTTGCACTCAGCTCTTTTGTGATGAGGTCATAGGCACATTTTCCTCCCGATGAATTTTCCATGTCGACCCTGTTTGTGTTTTTCTTTCTTGCAGGCTGGTTTCATTCATGTGAGGGAGATATTACGTTTCATTCGAAATATAAAGACAACACTGTTGATTCCTGCTGTCAGCCTCCATTAGTAGATGCTCAGAAGTTGCTGACTGTGGACATGAGGTTTGAACAGACAGAGAATTACCATACATTTCGGCCTATTGAGCGCACCTGACTACAAGCAGCACCAGCTAAATTTTAAAAGACAATACACGTTGTACATATATAGGCCGCACTTGAATATAAGCCACAGGTTTTCATGTTGTAACCAGTAGTGGCGCCCGGATTAAATCTCTTATCAAAGGAGTTTGTTAATGAATGCATCAACTTTATGAATGGCGAGTGAGTGCACGTGACTAGCACTGAATGATCGCGAGTGGGCCACGGACAAAAGTGGGCCCACCTGTAACGCCGCGTATGGTTGTAACATGAGATATTTACATAGAAAGACGCTACATGGACGTTTTACCTCCATGTTTTTATTAAAACAACTTAATTTAAACATGGGGTGAACATGCCTGCATGTTTAGAAAATAAACACTGCACCAACATGACAGTAACACGCCTGGTTAGAAAAGAAAACACTTTAGCCTACCAGAAAAGTCATTGGTTGCTATCTTCATCTTCTTCCTGCGCACTAAAGCCACTGAAGTCTTCATCTTCAGTGCATAATCTTTTCCCACTTTTCCCAGTCCGTCTCACTTTTGCGTTTAATGCTAGAGAGTGCCCCCCGGTGGCCGTTAGCCAGTAAAAATCTATAAATTAGCCGCACTGTTGTATAAGGCCGCAGGGTTCAAAGCGTGGGAAAAAAGTAGCGGCTCATAGGACGAAATATACGGTAGATCTAAATGAAGTCCAGTTTTACATGTAGATTCAGTTACTACTATGTAGTGGGCAAAATGTTAGCTACTTCCAACACATGGACAAAGATCTAATCTACAGGTACGATCAGTCCACTTTGGCCAATCACAAGAGAGTAGGACTGCTCTCAGTCGCTGACCAATCACACATAAATCCAGCAGTACGCCAGACAACTGGTCTGCCGGCTGTTTTCATCATACAAATGAAGATGGTGGATCGTGGTTGTGCCAAAACAGTCAGAACAACATTGTACCAAATTCCCACAGATCCAGAGAGATGGTGGAAGTGAATCACTGCTATGAAACCTGCCCACAGTGAGCAGATAAATCATGGACTCAGACTAGATTTACCACACAGCAACATTAACACAGCGATTAGTTACATGACACCGCTCACTGCTAATGCCAACATTATGCTAACACAACACTTACCCTGACAACAATGCTATATTTAGCTCGTAGAATCCAGAGTCAAATGTCACAAAACCAGATATTGTCCATTTGTTTCCCTCGAGTAACTTTCAGTGACTCTCTGGAGTAAGATGAGGGGAAGTTAATCAGGAAGTCCAACTGGACTTTAAGTTTTTCCTCACCTTACTGAGCACTGGTCACTTTTCTCAGAGATAAAGCCTCTTGGATGAAAGTCATCCTGTTATAACAATAACAATGACACTCAATTGTCCTCTAACACCAAATAGAGCCAGGTTCAGACTATTACCTTAGTGCCACAGCAGCTTTTATTAACAGACAGGAAAATGCAAGGATGGAGCTTATTTAAATAAATACATTTAGTGATCAGCAAATTCTCCCATCTTGTCTACTTGATGGTCTGTGATGATTGCTGCCATCCTCTCCACACGATTCCACATGCATAATCAAACACAGGTCTTAATTACACCTGATTTTAAGCAGTTTAATTAAGATTCTTCACTGTGAAACGTGCGCTTTGACACAAACATTCAAGGGAATACTTAATCAGTCACTACTTATGCATCTCCTCCCATGTTTGTTTTCACAAAACTCCCACCCCCACCACCCCTCCATGAATGCATCGGGGTGTATCAGCAGAAAAGTGCAGTTTGTCAGACAGTCTGTGGTTTCACGTCTTTTTTTGTACAAACCATATTTTTCAGGCCCATGTTTGGATGGATTAACATCTGAACTGAGTACAAACCTTTTTGTGTCCATACGTTGAGCACATATGTGTCCACTTTGCAGAAAGTTCACGTCTTCATGTGCTGTTCTCTGAGAGAACATCCAAGACAATCTGTAAACAGAGCTCTCTGTGTTTTAAATATGTCATAACCACAGAGCGTCCATTTGTCATCATCCCGCGCCGCGTAGCCTCTTGGAACACAGCACAGAGTAAATCACATATCACGGACCGAACCACAGTCCAAACAGAGCTCATACATAAGAAGACAGATGGGCACAGCAGAGGGGGCAGGAGAGCTTTATGGGCTCTAATGGTATCTGTTTAAGAGTAAATGAGGTGAATCTCTTTCAATAGAAGACTCGTGACTCACTTTCTTTTTTTTGTGTTTACTCAAGACCGATTCTTTGGTGCTGAACTTGCTCAGAGGCCCCCGCGCAGCCCCCGCCTGCCTTCCTCCCTGCTTGTGCTGCCTACGGCCAAAAACCACACAGGGGTCAAGCAGCATCACGCGCCTGGATGACCCGGAGCATGGATAAAGTGCATGAGGAGCATGTGATATGAAGAACTAAGTGGGGTTTTTGTGTTGATTTTCACGGGGCCACAATAGAAAACTGGCAGGTGTGGAGGGCAACGGCAGAAATTTAATTAAAAGCAGGGGTGTTTCAAAAGACGTCTGGGGCCAAATGGGAACTGGTGTCATTGCAGTGTACTCAGTACACAGTACATAGTAATAAAAATGATGGTGGTGCATTGTTGTTGAGACAGCGGTTAGCATGGGAACCTGATTCTAGGAGGAAGTCTGCTGGTACCCACATATTTTCCTGGTGAGTGTGGGATGGAGTACACATGCGTGGAATGCTAGACTGACATGGACACGTGTTTAAGTACGAACGGAGCTGCAAGCATGTGCACAAAGCATCGCTCTCGTATAAAACGCAGTAATACGATGGTCGACAGGTATCAGAATCAGAAATACAATACTTCAGAGAACTAGGACACATTCTCAAGACAGAAATATTGCAGCTAGTGAGCAAACCAAAGGCAGTAGTGTAGGAGCAGGTGCAGTGTACTCACAAGTGAACTGGTAAACCACTAATAGAGCACAGTTTGGGTTACAGCTAAACATGTATGGTAACTATGGCTCCATGTGCGTCATCACAGTTTTAGACAGAACACAAGACTGTTGAGAGTCTGTTTTCAGTCTTTATTCCACAATCCTTTGCCCTGCAGTTGTACTTTTTCTCAAATATTCTCAGCCACTATTTATTATATTTATAACACGTGTGAAAATAGGAGTGTGTGAAGAGAAGAATCTCTGCATTTAAGCTCTTTACACTTACACACACTTTAAGTGTGTGTACGTTGAACTCCCACGCTTTTAGGACCAAATCTAGTAAATCTGCTATTTATTAGGGTCTGAAAGTTGGACTCAGTGAAGGTCCGTGTGAGCCAAATCTCCTGCTTTAAACAAGCAGCTTTATTGGCTCGCACCAAAGAAAAGTGCTGTGGCCCACAAAGCTGTCATTTATACAAAGGTGATTCACAAATAAAGCATTTGTGGAACAATTTACTGTTGGACGGAGGGAGAAGAATCCATTTGAAAAACAGTTTTCTGCTGTTTGAAATACAGGCTTCCTGGAAATGTTGAATCCGCTGAATTAAAGATATTACATTAACCACGGTGTTGAAGCTGATACTCACACAGCGGAGAATATTTTACTCCTGAGGTTCAGATGACACCGCTTTGGTGGGTCTGCTTACGACTACTTACAACAGAGCACTTGAATAATTCCTCAGCTGGTCAGATGCAAACTATTAAATTAGAAAAACAACAATTACTAACTCGTGTAAGAAGGAAGAAGAAAGACCTCTCACACAACAGGTCAAAGCTGTTGATCCGACTTCAGCTGAAGAGGCGGTCTCAAACCTCGACTGACGTTAGTGAATATCATTAAACATTCCCATACGACTAATGACGAGTAGACTGAATAGGCTGCTACTAATGCATTAGATGAAGATGAGATGCTACCTCATCTAATCTTCATCTACAAAGAGACTAAAAGCAGTTTGTCTTTCAATGACTGACACCACTTGTGTTGAGTCAAATGTTCAGCATCATATTTTGTCCCAGCAGAAGCACTTTTAGCTTTGATTGACAGCAGTAGATCATGTTTGTAAAATATGTGATGATATTGATGTGTACAGTACATGTAGGTATGTACTGTTCTGTGATCATTTCCAATCTAATTTCATCTTTGCAAATACACTATGTGAAATGTACGGTAGAGTGTGCTTTATGAAACACTCGCAGGCTGCTGTGGTGACACATCGCCCTTTCTCATCCCTCCCTCCATCCCTCCCTCCCTCCATCCCTCCCTCGCCTTCACACTTTCTTCTCTTGACACCAGGTCGGTGTTGTGCTGACAGAGCCTGTTTTGGGCTCCCACAGAGATAATGTTAATATGAGACAGACTCTATAACAGGAGACAGCTTTTCTCCCGTCTCTCACTCCGTCTCTCTGGTGGTCTTTAAAGTGTATACCTGACTGTGTCGCGCAGTCTTGAATACACAAACATGCTGCCTTCACTGTCCCTCGTGAACTCCTGTGTCGCCGTTCAGTTCAGTTTATTATTTATTTATTAACTATGTTCGGATTGTGAAATGTTGTGAAGTGTTCCAAAACAACGGGTCTGAAACGACACACATTTTGATATTCTTACATGTGCTGAGCACAGTGGTCAAGCACCTAAAAGAAACACACACACACACACTGCAGTCCATTGATTGGTTGAGAAAGATCTGTCTCCTCCGGTCCAGCCTGTCTAAGTCTGGAAAGGGTCTGTAATCACCTCCCACTTCCTAGAGATGTGACCAATGGTTGTAGACCAAAATGCTTCTGCACACAATTGGACAGACCAACAACCAGTCAGAGCAGTGACCTGGATGACGTATGCAGAGCGACAGAAAATGGTCTGTCAGGCAACCAGGACTCTCGCCCCTTGTGCCTTTTCAATAAATAGTTACTTCCTGTGGCCTTAACTGTGGCAGGTAAACTGCACTGGAAACGCAGCTTCACAGAGACCAAACAGGACCACATCATCATGGTTCCTTAAATGCGTCTATAGTCACAGTTTTGTTGGCTGTCTTATTCAAATGTCTTTATTTGATGACAGTGTGACGAGCACAGCAGCGTTTCCTTTGAATCCCGTGGTGTTTTGCATGTATCGATGGATTATGACATTTGGACCAGTGCTGCACCTCCTGCTCTTATAGTCAAGTCTGAAACGTTGTATTTCCACAAGTCAGCAATCACAAACAATTGTTCCCTGTCATGGCCGCTCATGTCAAACTCTGTTGACCGTGTTCTCCTTCCACTGCACATGCCTCGGTGTGTTAATGTAATAAAATGATGTTAATGTGACTTAAACCTGACTTACACACTCCAGATACAACCCTAGAAAGTCAGACAGGAAACCACAGAATTATCAAAACCCATCAAAATTATTGAAAACCCATTCTTACTTTGCCATTCAGAACTCTCTAATAAGATTCCTGTTTATCTGAATAAAAGGATTTCAAGTAACTACTCTCGCCTGCATACATTTAATACGTTCTACTTACTTCTTATAACTCTGGATACATACAGTATATACAGTGTGTTCATGTTGTGAGTCACATTACGGGGACTTGTCTTCATAATGAGGACAAAAAGCAAGTCCCATCACATAAAATATGAAATCTTAAGATGAAGACATGAGGGTTAGGCCAGTTTGGGTTAAACCAGACCAGGTGTCTTTGTCTTTAAGATTTAGGGCATTAACTGGTTATGTTTGGGGTTTTGTGAAGGTTAGGTTATGCTGTCCAAATGAGTGGAATGGCACCATGGCTGCACTGTAATGATCAGAGCAGCAGCAGCAGCAGCAGCAGCAGCAGCAGCAGCTACTTGAGCTGTGGCGTTAAAACAGTCACATCATTAACACTAAATTACAGTTCTGTAATTAAAATGAACCCGATCCATTTAGACGGATGTCTCTGCGGATCTCCACTTGTGTTTGAAGCTGGGATGGAAACGAGCGCAATGATTGGTCGAGGTCGTCTTTTCCGGCAGGCTAAAGTTGCTAAGGTTGCTAAAGTTGCTATGGTTGCTTCGGTTGCTGCGGTTGGTCCCACAGACTGTAGCCTGTGTGCTGCTGCACTGACGCACGTAAACAGATGAACTGAAAAGCGTTATTGTCTTCTCACGTAGTCGCAGCAGCGTAGTTTAATGTCATCATGCATTAGCAGTTTTCTGTATCAGGGACAGTGTAAAAATGACATCTGAGCAAGAGAAAATGCTTGACACCAGGTTTAGCTGCTGATTTCCATCTGTGGCCTCCTGGTCATGTGAACAGATCAAATAAACTAGGATCAACAAATATATAAATATGAGCACATGCAACACACAGATGCTTGCACCGCTATTCCAGATAAACTAAACTAAACAAAGCCTCAGACCATTTACATAAGTCATGTTATCACTCGTTAGGTTTCCATTACAATATATCACACATTTTCACATTTAAACAACATGTGCATTTATCTGTGTTTTCACCCTGTGTCAGCTGGGACTGGCTCCAGCTCCTCCATGACTCTCATATGGAGGATGAAGCAGTACACGATGAGTGAGTGAGGGAAACAAACACTCTCCCCCCTCCCCCCAAAAATGTCACACACAGACTGTGCCGTTAGCTTCAAAGTGAAGTCAGCCCCTCCCTCTGAATTACAGCCTCTCCATCACCACTTCCAGATCCCTCCAGGAGCTGTTCCACACAAACCGTCACAGCAGGGGCGTCGGGTCTTTGCCCGTGTGTGTGTGTGTGTGTGTGTGCACAGGAATATCAAAACAAATTCCACTAGACCCCATTTCACCATCTCCCGCCCATAATAGTTTAAAAGCTTTCATAAAAATAAAAAGGTTTTTAAATGACTTCCCTAATGAGAAAAACATCAACCAAAGAAAACTGTTACGGCGCATTTCCACCAGCTCTACTCTCCTCGGCACGACACGACATGACACTAGGTTTTAGGTCGCATCTCCACTACAAAAAAGTACCTACTTAACGTGGGCGGAGTCATTACTACACAGCTGAATATAGAGGTTTCCCTGGTAGTACTGCTGTGGTGCTGGTGTGGTGTGGTGCTGGTGCTGGTGCTGGTGTGGTGTGGTGCTGGTGCTGGTGTGGTGTGGTGTGGTGTGGTGTGGTGTGGTGTGGTGCTGGTGGTGTGGTGCTGGTGTGGTGTGTGTGGTGTGGTGTGGTGCTGGTGTGGTGGTGTGTGGTGTGGTGGTGTGGTGGTGTGGTGTGGTGTGGTGTGGTGTGGTGTGGTGTGTGTGTGTGGTGTGGTGGTGTGGTGTGGTGGTGTGGTGTGGTGGGTGTGGTGTTGTGCTGGTGCTGGTGTGGTGCTGGTGTGGTGTGGTGTGGTGTGGTTGGTGTGTGGTGTGGTGTGGTGTGGTGTGGTGCTGGTGCTGGTGTGGTGTGGTGTGGTGTGGTGCTGGTGTGGTGTGGTGTGGTGTGGTGTGGTGCTGGTGGTGTGGTGTGGTGTGGTGTGGTGTGTGGTGTGGTGTGGGTGTGGTGTGGTGTGGTGCTGGTGGGTGTGGTGTGTGGTGCTGGTGTGGTGTGGTGTGGTGCTGGTGGTGTGGTGGGTGCTGGTGTGGTGTGGTGTGGTGTGGTGTGGTGTGGTGTGGTGTGGTGCTGGTGCTGGTGTGCTGGTGTGGTGTGTGGTGTGGTGTGGTGTGGGTGGTGTGGTGCTGGTGTGGTGGTGTGGTGTGTGGTGCTGGTGTGGTGCTGGTGTGGTGGTGTGGTGTGGTGTGGTGTGGTGTGGTGTGGTGCTGGTGTGGTGTGGTGCTGGTGTGTGTGTGTGTGTGGTGTAGTGTGGTGTGGTGGTGTGTGGTGGTGGTGTGGTGCTGGTGTGGTGTGGTGTGGTTGTGGTGTGTGGTGTGGTACTGGTGTGGTGTGGTGTGGTGCTGGTGTGGTGGTGCTGGTGTGGTGTGGTGGTGTGGTGTGGTGTGGTGTGTGGGTGGTGTGGTGCTGGTGCTGGTGTGGTGCTGGTGTGGTGTGTGGTGCGGTGTGGTGTGGTGCTGGTGTGGTGCTGGTGTGGTGTGGTGCTGGTGCTGGTGTGGTGTGGTGCAGTGTGGTGTGGTGCTGGTCTGGTGTGGTGTGGTGTGGTGCTGGTGGTGGTGTGGTGTGGTGTGGTGTGGTGCTGGTGTGGTGTGTGGTGGGTGTGGTGTGTGGTGCTGGTGTGGTGCTGGTGTGGTGTGGTGTGGTGGTGCTGGTGTGGTGCTGGTGGTGCTGGTGTGGTGTGGTGTGTGGTGTGGTGTGGTGTGGTGTGGTGTGGTGCTGGTGCTGGTGTGGTGCTAGTGTGGTGTGGTGCTGGTGTGGTGTGGGTTAGGGTGCCACACAGTCGGGCTGCTGGAGCATGTGTTGTGTGTGAGAAGAGAATAAAAAGAAAGAAACAGTAAAAAGACAAACAATCAGAGTTTTTTCTCAAACGTCCTTCGCCAACTTCTTTGAGCGAGTGTTTTATCGCTTGGCGACTGCCAAGAGTTCTTGGCCTGCTTCACAATGACACTGAACAGAACCGGGCTCAACAGGCGGCCTGGGAGCAGAACAACACATCAGGTCCAATTAAGATCAGTAGGTGGAACTTATTGTAACCTGTGACACACACATTCACAGCCCCGGTACCACAGACAACAGAAAGAGAGGCTTTGTCAAACACTTGGCGACGCATGCTAACGGAAATTGAGCCGCAACAAATGAAGACTTGTGTGTGTGTGTGTGTGTGTGTGATTCTCAGGGGAGGCGGTTGTAAAATGTGATTGGTCGTGGTGTGAGGGAGAGACAGAGGTCACAAACACCATCCATATATATATATCTGTGGACAATAGAACATGCTTGACCTCGGTCTTCAAGCCTGTAAATCCATCACATACAAGGTCCGTGAGAAATGGTGATACCAAGAATAGATAAAAACAATGTGATGTTATTATTATTATGTGATGAGTGATCTAAATGTCATGACCGAAATAAATAAATAAATAAATAAATTATCCTTCTCTGTTTTAGCATCTTTACACCAGTCTTTTCCTACACAGACTTTTTAATTTGGTGCTTCGTACTCTTGTCTCTGACTTTTACACTGAATGTTGTGTTCAAGTTCTGCCTCTAATTGAGTTTAAACTGAACGTCTGTCTTTCATGTGGATTTGCTGACTACAGGAAAATGGATGAGTTTTTTTTACTTATTTAAAAATGTAAAAGGTCAGCTGATCGTTCATGATCGTTCACGTACTTCACATACTAGCAAACGTTACTCTCTTACATTCGCTGAGTGCACACATTGTCAACTAGCATTGCTATGCTAATCATAAAGTAGTTCACTATGACTATAACTAACTATAGTGGTTAGTAGTAGTTAATACAGTAGTTAAGCCTGACTGCAGAGAGGAAAACAACAGAACGTTGGTCATGTGTGGTGGACAGAGCTGCATAAATCTTACTGTGCACATCTATTATATGTATTTAATGGCGACATTAATGTGAGATTGCTGCACTCTCACGACTGCCCACCCTGTACTCACGGGCGGTGGTGGAGGGGTGGAGCAAATGGAAATATGACAATGCTCACATGAAAGAGAAGCCTTTCAATCCCACGAGAGACATGAAAGACTCTCTCGTGCTTCCTTTTGTTCTCCCTCCTCCCTCCCTCTCTTCTCGAGCCTCCCTCATTCTCATAATTGTATATTCATGCTCAGCCTGAGAATGCTAACAAGGCTTTTAGCCACGCAGAATGAATGTATCCAGTGCATTTCGCTAATGTGCTACCTTTCAAATGTCAGCTTTTATGTTGTCGCTCCGGCTGCTCCTCAGCGAGTGAACATTCATGTTCAGGTGCTTTGCCTTAAATTGCCTTTGGCTCCTTTGCAAAGTTCATCCACCGACGGTGGTTGGTTTTAAAACCTCAGTGCAGCCCACTGCTTTAACACAGTATTCACTTAAAGGGATAGTTCAGGTTGTTCAAAGTGTGCTTGTGCTGATGACACCATGAACCAGCTTGAGACGCAGACGCTCATTCTGAGAGAGAACTTCACAAAAAGACTTGTCTCATAAAAATAGATGTTTTCTGGAACATGAAGTTTGTGTGTCTGTGTAAAAATACCATTGATTTTACATCAAGACACACAGGAGCTGATGTAATAAGTTCAAATGTGTTATTTTGGAATCCTTTGTTCAGATTTGCCTCAGTGACAGTGACAGTCTCTGTGAGACCAAAGTAGAGATGTCCTCTATGGACTTTGGTGCAGGGGAGCTATTGGTTTTGAAATGTGACTTTCCTGTGTAACAAAGACATAACATGTATTATGACGTTGCACACAATGGAAATACTACAATTGTGTTTTACAGTCTCCCTCAGAAGGTGCTGCCTGGTTAAATAAAGGTTAAATAGGTTAAAGGGTTAAGGCTGTAGAGTGTCACTTGTTAATATAAATGAATGCCCTTTGTCACATGGGTGTCATTAAGTCTATCAGCTCCACAAGACTTCCCCTGTGTTTCTCATTACAGTTGTGTTTTGTTTTAATGTTTTCACGACACTCGTGAAACTTTAGGTTAAGGAATGACCCCGGTGCTCTGAAATATGAGTGAGGTGAAACAAACCTTGGTAAGGAAGTAACCCTGGTTCCATGAAACACGGGTAAGATACGGAACTGAAGGCTGTGAAAGAACGGTTGGAATATGGACCGAAAGCTCAGCCGTCTCATCTGAGACAAAAGTCCAAGACGACATCACACACTGAAGCTACTGAAGTACACATTTCACTTATGACTAGCACTGTTGCCTCACAGCAAGCAGGTCCAGGTCTCGGTCCCTGGGTTCACATGTCTCTGGGTTCTCCCGTTTCCTCCCACAATCCAAACACATGGTTAAAGGTCAAATGAACAGTCTATACTGACCATAGGTGTGAATGTGACCGCCTTCTTGCCCTATGTCCTCTGGGATTGGCTCAAGCTCCGTCATGTGGAGGACGAAGCGGTACAAAGCGGTCTACTGTCTCATTTTAAAAATGACATACACATGCACACGGACATAAGAGTGCATGCCACACCTGTTTGTCACCTGAGTCCACCTGCTGTGCTGCAGGGATGAGTTCAAGGGTCAGAATGGACTAATGAGGGAGTCGAAGGTCACAGGTGAGGAACATGCCCTCAGGAAGGTATGCTCCTCTCTTTCACTCTCTTTGAATGTGTGTGTGTGTGTGTGTGTGTGTGCGTGTGTGTGTGTGTTCTGGGCAGTGGGTAATACAGAGTCAAGGTGAGGATCTAATCCTGGATTAAAACCAGACAGAGGGGTGTAAACTGAGACAGAGGCTGTTCTTCGTCATCTTTACAGCAGGAGAACGACTGGGAAACAGATGAAAAGCTGCTGCTGCTGCTGCTGCTGCTGCTGCTGCTTGTGTGGAGGAAAACAGTTTTAATCTTTGGATGCCTTCACTTCCCATCAGGTCTTGTATCAAACAAATTACCCTGAACGCACCCCTGCACACATCAGTCTCATTACCCAGTGTCTCCCGTCACTCGGAGACACTGGGTAAATAGCACTGTCTGCAGGGAGATGAAGAATCAACAACATAATGAGACTGCTGATGATGATGAGCCTTGTGTGTGTGTGTGTGTGTAGATGTGGTTTAAGTGTTGTGCTCGGAATTTATTTGCTCAAATCAGAGTTTGAATTAATCCTGACTCAGGGAAGCGACACACACACACACACTGTGAACTCTATTTAATGATCACTATTACATTATCACACAGAAAACATGGATGTAAGTGTCTCCCGGTCATTATTAACACAACCAGTGGAGAAGAACCTGGTGCACACAAACACAAACACTGTCACATGACCACAGATAAAACGCCCAGACTGATTACTGACCGCTGACTTCTGTCTGTTTCCCAAACTAACGAGTGAAGATGATTCCCTTACACACATACGGTGATCAGTGAGCATTTACATTATAATAATATTATTATTATTATTATTATTATTACTAAAACAATAATAATACAAGAACTCCTGTGTTGAGGTTTCTGGAAATGAGTCGAAGAACATCTTTATAACTTGCTGTTGGACAAACTTCAAACGAGATAACATATTTTACCTTTTGTTCAATAATAATGGCTCTATAATATACATATATAATATAATATAATAAGAATAAACAATGAAGTATCACAGAAACAGTTCCTTGTCAGTTGAAATGCTATGAGATGTGTTTTAGTGACATTTGGCTGCGATTGCGTCTCCTTCACTTTTCCTTCATTTCCGCACAAACATCAAAATGTTAGTTTTCCTCGTCGTCGCTGGTCGGTCACATGGTCTCTATCTGCGACATCCATCTTTTTTAAAGTTTCAAGTCACAACCTCTGGCAATCTACACCACTCTCCTTTGTCCTCTCAATACAAGCCAGGCATTGTGTCTGTGACTCAGTGACAACGGGACCTCGATGTCAACACCAACACTATGGCAGCAGATCATAATGTCAGGCCTTGGGGTCGGTCAAAGGTGAAAGGTCAGGGGTTAGGGAACAGTCGCCATTAAAGGAGACTCCTCTGTCAACACATTTGTATATAGCAGGAGGAGATGCAGCGCTCCCATCACTGTGTCATGTGACGTTCTGTTGATTGGTGGACATGAATTTAATGGAGACTAGAATTCAACCTTCAACATTCTCACTCATCTAAACCACATTCTCAATAATGTTCCAAATCTGCACTTTTGACATTTTAAAGAAATGAGGGTGAAGACAATTATTCATGAATGTGGTTAAATTTAGGCTGAAAAAAGATTGTCATAATAGCGTCATCATCCGTATCATAAAGAAACAACAGGATGTCACTAAAAACAATGAAAACAAAAGAAAACAACCGTCCACAACAAATCATGCAACTGTGGTCACTGTGTGTGTGTGTGTGTGTGTGACGTCCCTGCAAACACGGTCAATCATCATGGAAAGTGTGACGGTTTTAATGCTGCTGCTGCTTACACACACAGTCAGCGTGCACATGCTCACAACACCACACTGACACTGTTCATGAAGGTTACATAGTGCAGCTTTAATCACTGTGGTTTTGAATGATTGCCTAAACCCTCATTATGTTCACTTAAATGAACAAACAGTATGCTCCACAGTCTTATTCATATTTTATTTATTTATTTATTTGTTGGATAAATACTGGACACAAAGTCTAAGTGGACTGTCCAGCGTGGACGGCGTCTTTCGTGCTGCGTGAGCTGTGATTGGCTCCAGAGTTCCAGCGACCTGATGTCCCAGCCCTTCTTGCATCGTGATGATTTGAAGTCATATTACAAGATCTAAAAATGTGCATTATGTGCATTACCATGGCAGATTATTATTATATATATATATATATATATATATATATATTATAGTCGTTGACTGAGAGTACGTCACAGACGCCGGGTCCAGAGTCCATGACTGAAGCGTGTGAACGTTGATGGTAACGCCGAGACTCACACTGAGGGTGGCACACGAGGGAGGGAAAGTGATAACCTTGTCTCTCGTTCATTGCTGTCTGCTCAGTGATTTAATTTGGTCGCGCCGTCACACCTGAGCTCGGGCTCATCCATCACAGGTGCCGCGAGATCCCTATATCACTCGCTCTCTTCTGTCTTTCTTTGTCCTTCTCTCCCATTCTGGCATTTCTTGTCTTTCAAGGTTTCCTCATTGTCTCACCACCTCTCTGTCTTAAAAATCACTCTCTCCGTTTCACTCGTTCACTCTCTGCAGTCGAACATCACTCAGGAATAAAAACAGACCTGAGGTCAGAGTTGTGGTTTCAGTGTAACTATAGTGAAAGGTTGAATACTTCTGAAGCTTCTGAATCATAACGATGAGTGACGCTGGAACTAAAATGATTTTTCATGCACATTAACTGTTCACTGCAGCCAAACCTTTATCTGATATATTTGACTAAACAATGGGCTTCTCTTTAAGCCTCTCTCGAGTGGCACAGTGGGTCGTGGTTAGTACTGTTGCCTCACAGCAGAAAGATTCTCCGTCTAAATCCCTGTGTGGACTCTGCATGTTCTGTGTGTGTGTGTGTGTGTGTGTGTGTGTGTGTGTGTGTGTGTGTGTGTGTGTGTGTGTGTGTGTGTGTGTGTGGGGTGTTTCTTTGAGAGGTTCATCATCATGTGATAGTGACAGTATGGCTGCCTGTCTTTGGTGTAGTCTGCCTCTCAGACAATAACACCTGAGATAAAGTGTAACTAAACCCTCAATCTAATCTAATAATCCAGGTGCAAATCTTCACAGTTTAGTGTAAAGTATTGAAATCATAGAAGACCACGCCCCCTGTATTGATCCCGACTCTCCATCGGGTTCACTTAAGTACCTCCCCTTCAGTACAGAGCGCTGTTTTTGATGATGCATGAAAACAAAGGGTGTGAGAGGTTCAGATCTGATCTGTGACTAATCAGATTTGAATAATGTGAAAATAAAGCTGCAGTGATTTGTTGATTCTGTGTCTCTCAGATGTTTGTGAACAGAAACTCTGTAACACTGTGTGTATGCAGCGCCTTTGATGTCTGTGTGTCTGTGTGTTTGTGTGTTTCTGTGTGTTTGTGTGTCTGTGTGTTTGTGTGTCTGTGTGTTTCTGTGTGTCTGTGTGTTTCTGTGTGTTTGTGTGTTTCTGTGTGTTTCTGTGTTTCTGTGTCTGTGTGTTGTGTGTCTGTGTTTGTGTGTCTGTGTGTTTCTGTGTGTCTGTGTGTTTCTGTGTGTGTGTGTTTCTGTGTGTTTCTGTGTTTCTGTGTCTGTGTGTTTCTGTGTGTTTGTGTGTTTCTGTGTTTGTGTGTCTGTGTGTTTCTGTGTGTTGTGTGTTTCTGTGTGTTTGTTTGTGTGTCTGTGTGTTTCTGTGTGTTTGTGTTTCTGTGTTTGTGTTTGTGTGTTTCTGTGTTTCTGTGTGTCTGTGTGTTTCTGTGTGTCTGTTTGTGTGTCTGTGTGTTTGTGTGTCTGTGTGTCTGTGTCTGTGTGTGTCTGTGTGTGTGTCTGTGTTTCTGTGTTTCTGTGTGTTTGTGTGTCTGTGTGTGTCGTGTGTTTCTGTGTCTGTGTGTGTGTTTCTGTGTGTTTCTGTGTTTCTGTGTTTGTGTGTCTGTGTGTCTGTGTGTTTCTGTGTGTTTGTGTGTTTCTGTTTGTGTGTTTCTGTGTGTTTGTGTGTTTCTGTGTTTGTGTGTTTCTGTGTGTTTGTGTGTTTCTGTGTTTGTGTGTCTGTGTGTTTCTGTGTGTCTGTGTGTTTGTGTGTCTGTGTGTTTGTGTGTTTCTGTGTTTCTGTGTTTGTGTGTCTGTGTCTGTGTGTTTGTGTGTCTATGTGTTTCTGTGTGTTTGTGTGTTTGTGTGTCTGTGTGTCCGTGTGTTTCTGTGTCTGTGTGTTTGTGTGTCTGTGTGTTTCTGTGTCTGTGTGTTTGTGTGTTTCTGTGTTTGTGTGTCTGTGTGTTTTACAACCATTGCTTGCTTCCTTATTCAGTTTTATATGCACAAACGCACGGTCAAAAACTTATATACATCCACACGTGCAAAATCCCCCATATCCTCCCATTACTGCCCACGTGACCAAACTGCCTTAAAACCTCCCCTAACTGTCGTAAAGCTCAAATATAACATGCTTTTATCCAACACAAATCAGTTTCACACTCACAAATAAACTTGTATTACACATACTACACTACATATACTAAACTTAACGCTACAAAATTACTTTGAGTGGCTCTCACAACTGGGTTTTTTCAGCGGTATAATTCTCTTCAGAAAGGTTCCGTGGGCGCTTCAGAGAGTGAGACAGTTTACAACACACTTGAAGAGGAATGTCTCATATAATCTTGAGATATGAACACTGGACCAAAACATGGTCAGATGAAGATGATGAATGTAGTTAAGCGTGTGTACATATGTCACGCCGTGTACACACCGTGTACACACCGTTTACAGCCTAGAAAAATAGACGGAAATTAAACCCCCTGAGCAAAATGAGGCCAGTTTACACTCACAATATACAAAAAGAAAATACTATAGGAAATGAATTTTAAAAGCTGTTCTGAACGTATGGTCAAGGAAAAATAAAGAGCATAGGAAATGAAATGTCTGGAGCAAAGATGAGACTTTTTAAAGGCAACACTCGTCCTCTGTCCTCACAGACACGTTGACATAAATGACATATTATATTATAATGTTTGACATATTTAATATAAAACATTCTTCGGTTACTGTGGCATCATTCAAGTCTTGTGAACATGCTTGTTTAGACTCCACCCACAAATGGTTAGTTACATATCCTAAATCAACACTGAAACAATTCATTTTAATTAAGTTCAGCATTATCTCTCTCAACTGGACCTGCATCGCAGAGAAGCTTCTTGAGGGAAACAGTATTGAAACTGTTGAAGCTCTAAAACTAAAGACAAAAGAAAACATGACAACAAAACTCTCTTTGCCCTTAAATGACAAACATTCTGGGTGACGACGCTTTTATAAAAAACAATGTGCAGCATGTTCACATATGTTCTGCCACGCTGGAACAAACACAAAGGTTTCCTCTTTGCTGTGAGCAGAGCGGTTTCTCAGCAGTTCTCCATGTTCTGCTCACGCAGCTTCACCTGTGCGTCACTTTGGTACAGTCCGCTGAGCACACGACAGGTTTTCTTGGCTCAGCCCGGGCCAAACTAATCAACGCATCCTACGGGGGATATGAAACCCCCCCTGCTGACAGATCGTAGGAAGGCAACGCACACCTGAGCTCAGCCAAGTAGGCACACACTCACTCACTCACTCACACACACTCACTCACTCACACACACACACACACACACACACACACTCACACACACACACACACACACACACTCGACTGTCGGTCAGTGCTTTCATTTGACCAAATATCTACAGAAGGAAAGAAACCGTCTTTGCTGTTGTTATTATTTCTGAAGTTATTTCAGTGACAAGTGCTGTATCAAGCGCTCGCTGTATCACAGTGTGTGACATCATAGTGATGGTGAGTGACTGTTGTGCCCTCAGTTCACTGAAAGTCACTATTTATAAAACCCTTTCTTATCTTTTTTACCTGCCTTAAAACTGTATGTGATCATTTACATCAAAGCAAATGTCTGTTACATTCTAACTGTCACTAAATGAGTTGATACAAAGCTGATTAGTGAGTCAGGGGGGTGTTCTCTGAAGACATGGCTGCTCTGAAAACACCCCCATTAGCACTTGGTACTTTCCTCGTGATGAAATGAACCATAGACTGTATGAAATGAACATGGCAAAAAATCCAATATTCTTATGTTGAAGGTTAAAATTGATGTAACCTATGGTTTAATAATAAACGGGTCAGTTTTTCTCATACTGTTGTTCTCTGTTTAAGTAATATCACTTGATCAAGCCTATTCTAACATTCCACACTACAAAATAAGTCATTAAAGTATGTATGACTCGTGCCGTTATCGTATCGGATCGATATCGGTATCGGCCAATACTCGAGGCTGCAATATCGGTATCGTATCGGAAGTGAAAAAGTTGTATCGGGACGTCCCTTATTTTATTCTTCTCTGTGAACGGAGCAGCTCGAGGTGCACGAGAGCAGCTGCAGCCTCTGAGCCAGCCACACTCGTCATCATCATTATCAATTTGATGGACCATGACAGTGGAGATCCCGATTAGCTAATCAACATGGATGGAGGTAATGTTATTGCCGTGCCATGGGTTTATTAATAGAGAAGCGTGCTAACAAGCTAATGCTATCAACAAAACCGAGAAGCTTGTAGAAGAAGAAAAATACCACAAGCATTGTAAAAGGTTATTGCAAAAATATACAGTAGTTGTAACCACATTGTTGTTGTTTATTGTGGCTGTAGATTCATAAACAGGTGGTTGAAAACACAAAAAGTGAAACTTGCTTCCATTTCATTTCACTGTGAGGTATTAGCATGTAGCGCTAGTAAAGTGCTACAATCCAGCCCACTCTACCCTTGTCACATAAACACAGATACACAAGGAATTATGTTATCTGTAAGTAGCTTTCCAATAAAACGTTTTATTTGCAAAAATAAATTGCATAGAGCAAGTTATTATTGTTATTATTATTAATAGTAATAATAATAACAATAATAACAATAATAATAATGATAATAATAATGATAATAATAATAATAATAATAATAATAACAATGATGAAAGGTCGCTGTTTAAATGTATTGACGCACATTTTCAAGTGGTTATACAGAAATCCTGGTCTTTTGTAGTGGGTTTAAGGCACATGTCTAAAGACCTGGACCAAGCAGTGAAAGCCGCTTAAGTGTGTGTTAATTACATTATGGGACTCACATGTGAAAAGAGGTACTGGTATTGATCAGGTGCCTTTAAGCCTTTGATCAATTCATTAAGCAGTCACGTCTCGGTCCTCAGCATCACCCTGCACAGAGCTAAGTGGTTCTTAATTAGTTAACAACAGACAACCTGTGTGTGTGAGGAGTTTAAGTGTATGGACGTGCATTCATTGTGATGGCAGCAGCAGCAGCAGCAGTATATGTGTGTGTGTGTGTGAATGGAGTTGGCAGGTTACATGGTGGACTGTCTGGCAGGATCATGACCTGGTCTGGTGACTCCAGGGAGAAGAAAGCTGACCAAGAAATCTCCCTCCCTCCCTCCCTCCCTCCCTCCAGACACACTTGTTGGAAGTTTTACTGAATGAAGCCTCTGTCTGGAGCCACATGGTGTATTAGTGGCTAAGACTGTTGCCTTACAGATCTGGGGTTTGCGACCTGGTCCAACTGAGAACCTTTCTGTATGGAGTTTGCATGTTCTTCCTGTGTGTGTGGATTTTCTTGAGGTGCTACGGTTTCTTCCCATAGTCCACAAACATGCAGAGGTTAATTGGACATGTAATTGACTACAATGGATTGCGATGCGACCTGTCAAAGATGTACCACACCTTACAGCTGTTAGGCCCGACAAGGCCCGAGCCCAACAGAACTCAGCCAAAGCCCGACAAGTACATTTTGATTGAAAGCTCTTTAGCCTTTAGTCAAGAATGACTCGTTTATAAATTTGTACAGGCCACTTGGAAGTTGGAACAAAGTCCAGTGACTCCTCAGCATCCACTTTCTTTCTCACACTAATCGAAATGCACCACCTGACCACTTCTTTACTGCGCAAGCCGGAGCGCAAGCTGGAGCGCAAGCCCGACCCCGGCCCGAGCTTGTGTAAAAAGGATTAAACGCACTCTCAAACTAGGAAGGAATCAACTCCTCTTCAAACCTAACAACAGGTAAACATGAACACATTCAATGATTTTATCAGGCCCCTTCACTTGTGTTCCTCATCAACAGTTTAATTATCAAAATGTGAATTATTAACATTTGAATATTTAAGTTTCTCATTGTCTGCATTTGTCCCTGTGTTTTTCAGTGTGGAGAAAGTTCTTGTAATCCAGTTTATTTATGACGTGGACGTCACTGAACAAAAGCATGTTGGAATGTGCAGAGAATTTACTCCTGAATTAGAAAAAAAAGACATGGCAAAGTCTTCATTTAAGAAGAAAACATCTATAAATACAGTGAAAAGAGGCATCTTCATTATAGCATTTAGATGGCGCTGGTGTTCTGCCATGCTTCACTGGCTTCTTAACCATCGCTTTTTGGATTTTCTTGAAGCAGAATTAGACTGATTTGCATCCTGAATGGACAGTAAGATGTTCTCGCCACTAAATCTGTCTCTGTCTTTGTATTCACTGGCTTTTTATTGGTGAAAGTTGAAAGAGATATTACAGAGAAGGAGGGAGGGGAAAATCTTCTCTACAGCTACTCTCCTGCTGCTTCCCCTCTCTTTTCTTTTTTTCCTCCCCACTCAATCACACTCACCCCCTACCTTTTCCCCTCAGACGAAAACCCCAGATAACCCTGCATCATGACATCAAAGAGAAGATGAGAGGAAGATGGATAGAAGGCGAGAGAGGAGGAGGAGGTGAAGTGGAACCTCAGGGAGGTGGATCAACAAAGGTAGAAGTCAGAGAGAAGGGTGAAAGAGTGTGATGAGGACTGAGGAGAAAGAGATGTGAAGTTGGATTGAGATATAACGGAGAGCAGGAGTGCAACGCTCTCAGTACCTGTGTGATTCTTTTAATCGCTCTCTCTGTCACACACGCACACACACACACACACACACACACACACATGCATACACACGCACACACAAAGCATGTGCATCCACATTTTTCATAGCATAATACAGCAACACTTTATTTAGCAGGGAATAAATCTGTCCAATGAAAAGCAAGATCATCAAAGGCCTTGTATTCTGTTGGTGTGTGTGTGCTTGAGTATGTGCATGTGCATATGTGTGTGCGTGTGTGTGTGCGTGTGTGATGCTCCAGTGTCAAAGATATTAAACAGATGACATTTGCTGACATGATGATATATTGATCATCATGTACTCAATAAATTCTGAGGTTATTGAGGGAAAACTCTTAGTTAATGACTTACTGGTTGTATAATAAGACCATGCAGACATTAATAAGTATTAATAAGTACTTAATAATGACTAATTAAGAGCCAATATGTTACTAATTTGCAGCAACTAATTAATAGTGAATATGTGTTCCCTAATCTAAAGTGTTACCAAAAAACAAACAAACCACTTCCTCACACTTTGGATCATCTCGTCAAAAATAACACCATGGACATATTTGTAGCTGTGGCTGCAGCTACTGTACAACCATGTGACTCTTCTTTTCAAACATCCACACGCCTCTGTGTTACTAACCCACAGTCAAAGACAGGATGATGCAGGGGCAAATCTCGTCACTCTGTGTAATATCAAAGTGGGGACACTGCATTCAGTCCGTAGGGCAAAAGCACAAAATCAAGAATCAAGAGTCAAAAACAAAGATCATACAGTAGAAAATGACTCAAGGGGAAAAAGAACTGAAAGGACAAACCGTCAGGGATCAAATCAAACAGTGGAGAATATTCACTGAAGGAGGTTGAGGATAAAAGCCCCTTCATTCTCCATATTCATCTGTTTTACGTCCATCTGTCTCAAATACTGTCTCCGTCACCGCCGTGTGTCCCTGTGTGTGGACGTGATGTAAAACCTCTAGTCGCACACATCAACACACGTGTTGACCATTGAAGAGGTTATTTTACTGTGCGTGATCTGAAATACAGTATGTTATTATTGATGTTGTATTGATTGTCGTCCCTCAAATGTAACATCGCACAACCTACAGCACCAGCAAGCTCTGGCAGCCATTTTTAAATACCCATGTAGACTCTTCTTAGTCATTTTGACAGATATTCTGATGAATGCTGGTTATCTATGTGAAGCATTGATAGCATATCATAGTATATTTGTATTTGTTTCTTCTTTCGTTAAAGGCCTGATTAAGGACAGGAGTTGAAAAGTGGAAAACGACTATGGTAACTTGTAATAGGTGCAGTTTCAGCTGTAATTTCCATATTGTAAAGGGTGCTTTAATCACACATTACACATTTAGTGCAATAAAATAAGACACAAAATGTTAGTGGAAATGTATTGGAGCTGCATTTGAAATCATATATATAATTTATGTGTTAATTTATGTGATCAAAAGAGTCATCAGAGTGAGTGCCAAAGCAAAAAAAAGAGAGAAGATAATGGAAGTTACTATTGGGACTTAAAAACATACCCACACAATACTGACAGTATAAGTTTGATGACTTCCCCCGACTTTAAAATCTGTTAGAAGTGAAAGTTAAAGAACATGATATTCTTCTTCTCTCCTCTGGTCCCCAAACCCCCACACAGGACTGGATCTAACACTGAGCATTGGCAGCCGCCACTTGTTCCACTAGTCTCTCCAAGAGTTCTCTGTCTTCTCAAACATTCAGTCAGTGTGTAACCCAGTTTGTTCATGGGAAGCATCACAGGAGAGACAACACACACACACACACACACACACACACATACTGTGAGCAGCTACAGTCAAACTCAAGCTCAAGCTCTCTGATCTCAGGCTCAGGAAAAGCCTTGGCAATACTTGTATGTGTTGCCTCTTTTAGACTTTGTCAAAAGCCGTGTTTCCATCGAGTGGAATGGTTCAACTTGGTGCAGTACAATACTTATTTGTTTGTGTTTCCATTAGGAAAAGTACCAAAGTAACCAGCCTTGGGGTATCAGAGTAAAATGATATGGTACAGTCTAGCTCCACCCACAACAGTCAGCTGATTGGGCAACAGAAAAGCATCACTCACTTGCGTGTTTCTTCAATGTCCACAGTCTGACGCTTGACGTGTCGTCGGTACAAACAGAAAGAGCTGCTGATGTCCTCGTGTCACATTAACCAACGTCACGCTGCGTATCTTGATACCGAACTGTACCATGGATTGAGTTTGAGTTTCATTATCTGTACAATCAGGTTCATGAAATAAAAGCATTTTGGCTTCTCCCTCTCTAGGGGTCGCCACAGAGGATGATCCGCATATTTGATTATTATGATGCAACCCTCCATTCATGGGGCTGCCACTGGGAGAACACTGGGATCAATTTAAAATGTCCAATTAACAATGACCAATGGGGATTAGGTACTGTCAGAAAATAAATGACCTGATAACATTAAACTATATCAATATGTGTTTAACTGTTCATTACATACCAATTTCTGGACATTTGTCAATGTAGTGCAGTTCCTGCTGCTGCCACCGATGTGTGGCGGCGCTGCACTCAAATCAATTAGATTTTAATGCTACGTTCCCTGTTGAACTTCACTGAGTTGGACTGCAGTGACAGACACACAGGTGCCTGTTTGCTTGTTGTTGTGGTTGTAAAACAACAGGATGTGTGTCTGCATGTGACAAGTGTCTGACAAGTGTCGCCGTGTGACTGAAACACTGGTGAGGACACTTTGATGTTGAGTGTTACGAGGGTGATGTGGGTTGTTGCTCTTATACACTTTTACCTCCCCCTGTTTGCCCTGATGGTAACACAAAGGAGTTCTCACAGTTAGCACATACAACATCCTCTAATGCACACATTTACACATGTTGCACACACACACACACACACACACACACACGGACTCTCTGATCCCTGTAAACCATGTAAACCACAAGAGGAAGCTGTCATTATGGTCCCTGAGGAGCTCGCGGAGTGTCATTCAAAAAGATAAGAGAACAAATGAGCTGAGAACTCATTGCGTGTTTATATTCAGTCAGTGGACGAACAATGACAGTGGAAAACATGCTCTGTCTTCTGTTTTGCAGATGGATCATTTCATTTAGTTTGACATAAATCAAACGTGTGTTTGCATCTGTTAGCGTTGTACTGTACGTAGACAGCACAGCTTCAGATTTGTTATGATTTCTCGTTACAACGCGGGAGGAAAACCACAAAAACCTGAGCCTCAGACAACAAACAATCCACGTTTAGATCCATGTTTGCCCGTTGGCTTTGATTCTGTTTGCTTTCTCTCCCGGGCCATGGGCAGAACAAGTGTGTGTGGGGGTTGTTTTTGGTGGTGGGATAAGTGTAGGCACAGTGGACCGGGAGGTTGGGGGGGTTGAAAGGCCAGATGTGGGGATTTAAAGGGTGGGGTGAAGTTTGAGCTGGAAGAGTTAAGCTGCACATGAACAACGGAGGGATTTTGGTGAGGCTGCTGGTTCAACGTGTCATCACTCAAAGAAACGTGTTGTAGACCTTAAAATAACAAACCTCTCTGTTCATACACACAAATGCAAATAAGCTGTAAACACAAAACTTGTCACTTTCAAATCATTTAGACCTGATATTATCGTCCGTGTTAAGATTAGATGAAAACCAGATTAGGTGAAGTCTGAATGGTCCCAATGTGTCCTCAGATCTGATCACAGACATCACTTTAATGATGGAGGCTGTGCTGTGTGTCCTCAGGACCTTTTTCAGCTTTGATTTATTCAAGCTCCTCTTTTCTCTCTCCCTGTCGCTCGCACACACACACACACACACACACACACACACATCACACAGTCAGACATACAACATCATTGTGTTCTTTGCAGTGGTTGTCTATATGAAAACTGTGAGATCCACAAGTTCCATGTGGATCAAAAGTTGATGCAGACTTCAGTGATGGATTAACATGCTTTTCAAGCTAAAACAATCTGCTGGTCGACTAATTTTCCAACTCATGACTAAGTGACACATGATCGTCAGTCGTTAAGCTTGAGATATTGTGCTGATGCCTCCCAACACGTCAAAGACACAGACGTCATTTTCAGAATCCAGCCATCAATCAGAGAACATGGTGGGGGATGGTAGCTGAAACTTTAACACCAGTGCAACAGAGAAAGGAAGAGGGAGAAGGAGAAAAGAGTCAAACTAAAATGTCAAAACATGACGCAGATCACAGAACATGATATGTCGATGTTTTCTGTATCATATGTCACTCCCAGGTTGGTCCATGGTTGGTCCACTTCAGACGGGAACACTTCTAACCAATCAGAATGCATGGTGGTGATGATGTAATGTAAAAAAATTATAAATGTTTCTTTTCTGGTTCTTGTAATTGATTTGCTTGATTGTATCACATTAGTGAGGCCACTATAAAATGTACCTGGTTTCTTTTTGGCAATTTTTTTGTTATTATTCATGTTGATGAGTATTTTTACAGTGTACCTAAAAATATCATACATTACTAGAAACTATTAAAACCACCTTTTGAAAATAAGCAGCTTCATTAAAATTATCAAAGGATTGCGTGTGTGTGTGTGTGTGTGTGTTCCAGGTATTACTTATGTTGTGGGGACCTAAATCTGTTAACACAGTCACATTATGGGGACTTGTCTTGCCTGTGGGGACAAAAGTCATTATTGAATTTTAAGGGGGGAACACATGTTGTATGGTTATGATGAGGTTAGGGTTAGGCCAGCAGTAGTTATTTAGGTTAGTTTAGGTTAAAGTAAGTCTCCGGAAAATGTATGTAAGTCAATGCAATGTCCTCTGAAGTCATGGAAACCTGTGTGTGTGTGTGTGTGTGTGTGTGCAAGTGAGCCACCATCCAAAGTTGTGGAAGGGGAACAGGAGACTGGAATGCTAGGTTTGACTTAATCATCTCCTGATGCTAGTGTAAACACTAAATCTGATTTGAGTTAATTAGGTTTGTAGTCAGGGTAAATAGTGTAAAAGGAAACCGCTCGCACATTCAGCACAATCTTTCCCGCTCATGGCCTCCTCCCTCCTCCTCCTCCTCCTCCGTTAGCTCCAACGTAGACTTTTATTGAACCAGGAGGACAAAATGTGGAAACATGTGCCAGACACCCACACACACACACACACTTTTTTCTTCTCTTCCACTCTCATCCACTGTTATATAAAAAGCCTTTCTTTCCCTCAAAGTCATATGTAATTTCCATAATGCTGTTTGGTTGGACCATGACTTTTTCCTGCTCGGGTATTTGGGTAATTTGATTTTTGAGAAAATAAGGGCAGAGGAAAGGGGAGCGGGAGAGCGGATGATAGATGTATTTAAAGAACCTTTCAATCGATTTGACTGGCTTTGGGTTTTCAGATATTTCACATTTGTGGTTATGGGTCGCCTCTCAACCCCCGTCCCCTCACTTTCTCTCCTCCCTCTTTCCTCCCTTTTTGGCATCGGCAGTGCAGTCTGAAAAACTTGTCTTGCCATCCAGCATCTTGTCACTCTCATCCCTCCCTCTCTCATCATACTCAGTAATGTAGTCACACTGATTGCATTCTCCCACTAATCTAATTCTTCCCTCTTTCAGCCCCCTAGAGACTTGGAGTGCCCAGCCCCCAGCCCTCCACTTCCTCATGACAGCACATACTAACTTTGGATTGAAAAGACCCATAAGCCTCGCCTGCCGTAACCACTCCGATCGCATTACCGCTTTCACAAAAACACAAACCCCATTTCAGCTAACGGCTCAGATCTCATTAGGCATCCAAACGAGCCGCTGGACTTCAGTGATCCACATCAAAAATAAAAACCGAAGGGGATCCTACCCGGCAAATTAAGATAATGTTAATTCCGAAACAGCAGTTTCACTTGATTCATTTCATTTTTACTTTAGAAAATGTAAATAATACAGACGTCAGAGTGGTGGCTAGCAGAACATGCTACTCATTTGTTCTGGATTAGCCGTGCTGTTCCCACAAGATCCATATGGTCAGATACTGGATTGCAGACCTAAGTAGTGCAAACATGAAATATCTTTGCTCAGGGACTTCAGATCCCATGGTGCACTGCTAATCCCCGTGTTAGCATGATCAATGGCTCCCGGGTCACTGGGGTCAAGGGTTGCTGACTGGACTTGTTAGAGGTCAGTGTTCCTTTGGGCTAAAGAGACAGGCGAGACAAAACAAGCATTTTTCTCTGCCTTTGAGAAAAAAGAGAAAAAGAAAACAGAAAGAAAAAAAAATCAAACCCAGTCTCCAAGACATAACAAATCAATCTTTCTCCTTCTTGCAGGAGATCAAGATTGATTATCTGGATGAAACCAAGCCTTACTCGGGGGGTTTTTCAAGTCCAAACAAAGAAGGACAAACAAAAAGTCTAGGTTTTTTTTAAAGGAAAGTAGCACTTCAAAGGACGCCTGATAGACTTTATGCATGTCTTTCTTTGTTTACTGTCTCTGCCTTTCAAACCGTCCTCCCTGTTCTATAGACAACCTGAGGAAAGGTCCCTTTTAGCCATGTCCTCTGTCCAATGTTTGTACTTGTACTGCCTGCATGTGAAGGCCATGAGTCTGTGTCTGTTTTTGTTGGTGTGAAAACACAGAGGTGTAAACACAGACATATTGATCCCACACAGCTCCCCATTCCTTGTGCCGTCTAATTCTTCAACAATTGAATGTGAGTTATTCACAAACAATGATCTTCCATCTCTCTCTCTCAGCACAAAAGGCAATCATTTCGGCGATGGACCATGAATGAGCTTATTGCCCGTACTCCAATTTTAATTTTAATTTTAATTTCATTTCTTGTTGTTTTATGTTACAGCACCTTCTTAAGTAGGGCTGTTAGAAACTCCGACATGCATTGCAATCGTAGACTGTAAATAAAAATGTAGTCCGCTTGCAAAGAGACAGTGACAGCACTTACATATACATACATAATAATACATAATACATTTTAGCCACAGAACTTTGCTTGCTAGAAGAAGCAGCAGTTTCAGGATGGCAGATTTCAATTTTATTTGTGCATAAATGTTTAAGTTTTATTTAACTGTCTGCAAATGTATTTTTGGTTATTTTATTTAACCAGATAAAAGACCCTTTGAGATCAAGACCTCTTTCACAGGGGTGACCAGCAGCACACGTCATAGTTAATACTGATTGTGGGTTCTAGCCCGGTTGAACACAGTCAAGTCTGCCGATGGTTTGGTTTTGTTCTGCAGAGGTGATGGCAAGGGCCGTTTGGGCTAACTACAGAATTTATGAAAAAGGGAACCAATAACAAACATGTTGTTTCCCCTGGCGTGCCAGAGGTGGGCGTAACAGAGCAGCAACATCAAGCAGCTTTTCAACACATCCATCTTTCCATTTGAATTGTTCCACAGAAAAAGTCATTAGTGGCCATTACTAGAAAACTACAACAACAAGCACGTTTGTTGACACATTTTCCGTTGCTCTGCAAACATCGTCCAAATCATTGGTCTGACTGGTTGAAGATGAAGAGACATTTCCAATCTGCCTGTGTTGTTGACGACAACTAGTCACTCGACTTATACTCAACCTCTGGATGTCGTCTGGCATTAGTAAGGCTAGCTGGGGCCATTAATATAGAACATTTAGGATGCAATGCATTGTTGAAATCAAACTATCAAGTCAGTGATGTACAGCCCTACTCAGATGTAGCGTTTCAGTTGGTCAACCTTCTTTGACGTTGACTGACCATTGTGCTTCATCTTCAAAGTGCTCGACATCAAACTGCTCATGTTCAGTGTGCATATCAGTCCATAGCGTGAGCGTGCACCTTTGTCTCTATGTGCTCATCATTGGTTGCATGCCCACCCCGATGCCACAGGTAGCTGTATGCTCAGTGGAGTGTGTGTGTGCTACACCTGTTCTCCCCTCGGGGAGGCGCTGGCATTGGCCAGCTGGCAGAGCAGAACAGGGACAGAGGATTGGACAGATTGGATAAGCAGCGGGACATTGGGACGAGCGGGAGATGTGGCTGAAGGTGAGTGCGGAAAAATGAAGGCAATTGGAAAAGTACAGAAAGGAGAACAATAGGTAAGAGCTTTGTCAGGACACTGAGGAGACACATGAGGGATAAATAGGATCAGTGATGTAAAGCTAGTGCTACATTGTGTGCTTATGGAAACATGATCCAAACACAGGCTTTGTAGTGACTCGTGATAAAAATAAACCTACGATATTAAAGATTCATAGGGTGGGTTTGTCCTAACACCAGGAATGCACGCATAATACTCTTCAGTGCAGGTCCATGGTCAAGTGAAAGTTGTGAGAAAGTGTTTGAATGGATCCTTGGAGTTGGATTGGTCCTGCACTGGAGGCCAAACCAGCAAACTAACGAGTAGAGAAAGGAGAAAACAAACTGTAAAAGTAATAAAATATTCAGCCCAGACATTTACAACAATGGGTCCTACCCTTTTCACCCAACCCTACCCTTACCACCCAGGGAGTGCCATATAATTACATATACACACACACACACACACAGCACATAGAAAAGCATGCATGTCGTCTATCAGTTTGGACCGTCATACAATACATGACAATGAGAGAGCTGTTAAGTATTCTGACTCACATGTGACTTCTTCTCCTTGTTTTGGCTTCTCCCTTCAGGGGTCAAGGGGTCACCACAGCACATCATCTGCCTCCATCTTGCCCTATCTCTGTTTTCAATGATGTGCATTTTTGTTTTGGCAAAGGTTTTAAGCCTGACACAACCGTCCCCATTAGTCCAGGCTTGGGTAAGGCACTGGATCTGGATCTGCCCCAGTCCCTGGGTTTTATTTAGGATGCACATTCTTTTTTTTTTCTTCAAAATCTTATAAAAAATCCACATGAATTGGATGATTCGATTCAACATTCCATTCTAGGGTCACATATTCTACAAAATAAACTTGAACATATTCCCTCCATTACAATCTGAATTGATTTACTGCCAATACACGTTTTCACAATACAGGACATGTGTTTTGGTTGTTGGTCCAAAAACCGTATAAACGTGAAAAAAATAAATACTAGACTGCTAATATGGGACAGAGTACATGTTCAAAATGTGCAATTACCAGTTGAAAATGGTACAAAATCAAGAGTATAAGAGATAAAATGAAAGGGTATCATGTTCCTTTGTAAATGTTGTGCCCCATATGAAATGTTTGTCACTGACTTTGTGTGAATCAATGAAAAACATGTCCTGTAGTGCGATGACACCCCGCCTTTCTGTCCGTGAAGACAGTCGCTTCTAAAATGTCCCATCACTGTGAGGAGATGAGATCTTCAGATACAAGTTGCATAGTGCAGACGCACAGTTTGGCTTCATCCACTTTGACTCGTGTTCAAGGGCACAGTGGTTAGTGTCTCGTCATGATAATGTGTTTGCTTGTGTGTAAAATATTATTCTTATAATTCAGTTGTTCACACTCCTTTTTCCCTCTTTCACCGTCATCTCACGCACTTCCTCTCGTCTTTCTAACCGCGTGACCTTTTTCAGATCCCCACAACTTTTGTTTTTCTTTCATAAAAGCAAATAGCGACAAATCTAGGTGAACGGAAAGAGAAACAATCAGTTTACATGTTGATAAAAGAATAATAATAAGAAAAATAAGAAATGTCAAAAGAATATTATCAAAAGACACATATGCAAATATTCGCAGATTCAGAGACATCCACTACCTTTTCAGACTGACTTTTAGCAGCACTGTGCCTGTCTGTATGTTGTCTGTGTGTGAACTCTTTAGGAGCTTTTCTGCCATAAACACTGACCTTGTTGGGACCAGTAGTCCTAAAACCTGATCCTAATCATCAACTGCTTTAAGTAAGGGCTTCAATTTGAATAGTTAGGTTAGGTTAACGTCATGTGGGACGTTAAGGGTTACATCTGGGCTGTCAATATGGGTTCTAACTGTGTTTGCCCACTTCATCCCCATGTCCACTTACTACAGGTACTAAACAGGTACTAAGCAGGTACTTAGTGGGCATGGGGATGAAGTGTGCATATTTGGCAGGTCCCGTATGGTTTGAGCACCATTGGTCACTGTCAAACACAGGTGGGGCCACCATGGAAACCATAGACAAACCCTTTTGGGACCCATATTGTCAGCCCAAATATAGCCCTGATGGGGCCCTCATGGGCAACTGGTTATGGTTAAAGTCTGTGCACTGTCCTAAGAAGAATAGCTGCCCAAACCTGTCTAATTCACTATCAGAAATGAGCTTGGTTTACTCCAGTTGGTCAAATCCCAAAAAAATGAGGTTAACTGACCTAAATGTACTGAATGACTAGGATTTCCACACATATTCCATGATGATAATGTCATGACTCATTTGGCTCAAACTGTGAAAGAATGGTTAAGGGAGCATGAGTCATCATTTTCACACGTGGACTGACCACCACTGAGTCCAGACCTTAGTTCCACTGAGGATGTTTGGGATGTGCTGGAGATGACTTCACGCAGAAGTTCACCTCATTATGAAAACAAGATCTTGGCAAGAAACTGAGATCAATGTTGTGATGGAAGAGCATAATGTGTGTGTGTGTGTGGAGCTTTGTAATGAAGCTAAACACTGTGTGTGAGTACATTTCAAATACATGCACAGTACACACACACACACACACACACACACACACACACATTATGATTTATATAATGAACTCATCTTATCTCTCTCACACTTAAATGCACACACACACACACACACACACACACAGTTACATACAGATATACAGACTCGCATGAGGATGAATTATATTACATTCTCATCCTCCCTCACTCACTCACTCACACACACACTCCAGCTATATCCTATCTTCCTCATTAGGTGAGCAGCCCCTCAGTCTTAGTCTCTGAAGTGTCCTTCTATATCTTTACAGCCTTGAGGGATTATCTTTCTCTCTCTCTCTCTCTCCCCCTCCCTCTTTTCTCTCTTCCTTTAACACACACACACACACACTCCTCACTTGCTATCGAGAGACCTAGCCCACTGGGAATATAGTGAAACACTGGGCAGAAACAGAGTGAGTGGTGAGTCGGTCTAAGATATACGAGCGGTGTGTGTGTGTGTGTGTGTGTGTGTGGGGTGCAGTGAAAGAGGAGAAAGGCTGGGACAAAAGACAGCTAAGAAGAGTTGGGAAGAATGAGAGAGTGAAAGTGGTGAGAGGGTGTCGGGCGCCAAGAGGATACAGAGGAGGAAACTGCTGAGTTTCAGAGTGTGTGTGTGTGTGTGTGTGTGTGTGTGTGTGTGTGTGTGTGTGTGTGTGTGTGTGTGTGTGGACGGGAAGGATTTACCTCTGAAATGACCTGTGGAAAGAATTCAGCCCAACATCACAACCAACGGCTGAGTTTCTCCCAAACTCTCGCTTCTCAGCAGAAAAGAGAAGCGTGAAATTCACCAGATCAAAACTGTCATGTCCTGTCGTCATTTATTCACTGTGACCCTGCTTTTGTGACGTGACCTTTGCTTTACCCTCCAACTTCCTCCAGAGGCTTGTGTTACTTACAGTTAATCACAAGAAGTGAAAGGTTCACCCATTCAAATCTGCGCCTGCTGAAGTTCACAGAATCTTAACAAATACGTCTGCTGCTTCTTTTCTTTTCTGACTGGAAACTGAAGTTTGTAATGAAGGTTTTTAGCTGATGGGGACACAACAGCTGCTGATTTACTGCTGTCATGTTGTGGACGTTTGTGTCACTGAACTCACAAAATAACACATTTGAACTTCCTGATTGTCGCTGACGGGGATCGACAACTCCTGTGGTGTAAAAACTCATGACTTTCTCTTTGGTGCAGAGAGAGTGACACAAAGCAGAGTTTCCAGTTAAATAAAATATCATCAACCTAAAACCTTTTGTTAGGTGACTAAAATGTTGTCTTATGTCAACGTCTCAAGCTGATCCTGGACTCAGTGGGACACAGGTAACTATGCAGACGTGCCCCGTAACCAGTCCTTGTAAAATCTGACCGATCCCTTTAAAGCCAGAAGCCAGAGTTTACTGTAAACATGTTTACTGGTCAATCATTCATGAAAACCTTCTAGCATGATGGTGTTTATTTGTATAGCACATTTCTCGAGACTCAAAACAGCGTTTACATTCAACCATTCACTCACACACGCTTCTCACAGAACATTATTCAACATACAAAGATAAAAGTAAAAAATGGGAAAATGTCTGATTTACTCGTCTCTCAGTTCAAGCCATTTTAAAGTCAGTCACAGTCAAGTTATTTCCGATGTGTCTGAGTTCAAAGGTCGAGAATCCACGCGTCTAAAGGATCGTTGGATTGAACCATTTCTAATGTGTGTTTGAGTTGGTGCCGCCCAGAGGGGAGTGGCACAATCCTACCACAAGCACACTGTTTGTCTGCCATTTCCGAGAAAGTGTACATCCTGTTTCCTGAATTCAAACTGGGTAGCTCGCCATCTACTGGAATCTGCCGGAAGTCGTTGGAATGGTCCACAGGAATCTTCTCACGCCAACAAAACACCTGACCTGTATTTAAAAACAGAGCCTTTAATTTAGTCTTTGTTGTCATTTATCATATGACTATCTCTCTTCTGTATTCATCTCAAGGTTCTCTTTTGTTGTACAACATTTGAACACATTATAACATCAATGAAAATTAAATTACTGTAGAACTATTTGATTCCAACAGAACATATTTCTAACACATTCTAATGCAATAAAAATGACCCAAAAATCAGTGTTAAACTGTTTCAGCTTCACCAATATAAGACATTTCACATGTTACACACTAAACCAATAAACCTGACATTGAGTGAAAACAACATAGACAGTGTATCCTGTGTTTCACTGATCGTGGAAGCATCGTAACTTTTAACAAATACATTTAGCAGCAACAGGAAACTTTTATCAAAATACTGCTTAAACACCTAATACTTCCACACATCAATAAATTCACATTTTTCCAAAAGTAAAATACACCATGTTACTCTGAGGCTGGCTCTCTGAACATATACAACACATGCCTTTAATTACACTTTATTTACAATTATCACTGACAAAAAGAATACCTGTTACAAGGTAACGATTTAAAATAAACACTCAACATGTAACAAAGAAATGATGAATATCAAATACAACAGCAGTGATTAAAACACACAAATATCTCACCGCGACGTCAGGGCCCGGGTCTGTTCAAGTCAGAACTTCCTGGGTCGGACTGAACACAGAATAATACTATGAACACAGAATAATACTCTGAACTCAGAATAATACTCTGAACTCAGAATAATACTATGAACACAGAATAATACTCTGAACTCAGCTGCTTTAGCTAAATTACATGTTATCCATATTTTCTGAAGTACTGCTCTCGTGCTGCGACGGCAGAGACAAAACAGGAAGTAAGATTTCCCGCGACTCGCCATCTAATTGGCTGTGGAATGACGTTTTGCCACCTGTTTGGTTAGCTGCTGCAATACGGGAGATGCTGCCTTCAAGTGCACCTGGGAATTTTTAGCATTTGACGAATAAAAGAAAAAAAAAGAAAGTAATGAAATAATTATCTTTCTTTATCATTCGACATGTTAGTTCATATATATGTATATATATGCATGTATATATATACATGCATATATTATTATTATATATGCATATATATATATACATATATGTATGCATATATATGTATATATATATGCATACATATATATGCATATAAATGTATATATATATATATGCATATATTATTATTATATATGCATATATATATATACATGCATATATATACATATATATGTATGCATATATATGTATATATATATGTATATATACATATACGTATACATATGAGGGATGCTGTAGAAATAGAGACTACAACATCCCTTTGTCGTCTGTATATCAGCATTAGCAAGTATCGCCTGCCCTGCGTTTGAACCTACAAGAGTTAATAAAACCCACGTCAGTCTCAGTGTGTTGCAGATATGGAGATATTGCCTTCTGTGAATATGTCGTTACTCTTTATTATATTCCAAACATCATTGTACAGAGCTTTGTTTGATTTTCAGTGTGTGGACAATGTGCTGTACGTGTGCTAATCCGCACCATCCCCCGTGTGCATTTTCCCTGCATGCATCTGTGGGAAAACATGTTGTCACGTATGATATTTAGCTCATAAACACCCTTGTTCTTTGCATCACTACTCATCACCATCCAGTCCTGTCCTGTTTTTGTTTTTTGCAGCGTGATGAAAGGCAACTGAAAACAGCTTTATCCGTGGCGTGGTGGAGATGATGGAGTCTGTGAAATGTGACAGTGGTTTTTGGACCCACAGGAAGGCTGAACAGATGAGAGAGGCAAAACCAGACGAGCCTATGGGAGGAAACCGGGGGCAAACTGGATTCTGCTCTGTGAGAGGTAAGTAAAAACAAAAAATGAAGCCCCGTTGTGTTGGCAGAGCACACACAGCCTCACACAGATACACATGCTGCAGCCTCGTCACCCCGTTGTCTCCACACTGCGTATGGTTTGCATCGGTTCTGCTGCTGGCTTTTGTAAACAGCACTAAATGGTTGTGTATGTCTGAGTCCTGCGACTTCTCAGACTCTGTATCGCTCTCTCTTTCTCTACCTCTGTCTCTGCTCTGCCCTTTGACCTGCGTTACCATACGGGCTGTCACAAACTTGCGCTTGTGTCACGTGTGTTTAGGTGAGTCGTGACATGTGATCCCTGCAGGGCCAGGACTTATTCACATTTAACGTCATCCACTACTGTGGACTGTAACCTGGCTGAGGACAAAGCTTGAGTGTGTGTTTGTCCCCAGGACGTTTGTCCTTGCTTCAGGACCAGTGAGTGGCAGAGACATCATTTACATGTGAGTTTGAGTTGAATCATGGTCATGGTAAGAAAGTCATCAGCTAAGACAGCCTTTGCATTATCGTACTAAACAGTCTTTGCACTCATTTGACTGCAGTGGATTAACCAAGAGAGATGCTTCGATTATTATTAGCTTGGATTTGTTTTTCTTTAAATAATGAAACAGTCTGAGTTCCACATGAATGAAAAGGATGAAAGGATGAACAATGAAGAAGAAAGGACGCCCAAAGGTGTAAATCATTAAAGGGATACTTCAGGTATCTGACTTTCACTGAAAATCTGCCTCAATCATTCTTTTTAAATACGTTAGTTTTGTGACTTTGGTCTTAAATGTCTCAAATGAGGCAGCAGCACATCAGCAGCTCCTGTCCCTGGAAGCGTTCTCAATGGACTTTGGTGCAGAAGAGTGAGCAGTGAACAGACTTTGAGAACATTGTCTCCATTATACATCTCTCTGTTTGTGTGTGAAACAAAAACTAAAAAAGAACAATAACAAAATAGTGATAACTCTCTAGAGTTTACAGTTCTTATCTTGTTTTATAAAACAACACAGTTTCTATCAGTAAATCCATCCAAAGACTTTCTAAACAGTAATCTGAGACTGTGTCTCGTCCTTGCCCCCCCGCGGTGTTTTAATGAAGACATGTTTTTGTCCAGTGTGACGATGACTCATGATCACATTTGACCGACCGTCTCCGGTGAGACAGTTCTGTGCAAGATTCTCAAAGAATAGAAACAAAAACCATTGAAGACATTGTCTTTCAATTTGACCAAAAGCAAAACACGGACATGGACGTGTTGTGGACGTGTTGTGGACGCGTTATGTTCCATGGATGCTCTCATTATCTTTACACACATGTTATATGCACATTTCTTCTTTCCTCTGTAACTCTGACGTTTCCCTTTGACAATGGTGTCCACTTATATGTCCCATGCTTTAGCATCTATTGTCTTGTAAATGGAAACGTCCTTAAACAAATGGACATCGTGTTTTATTGAGGAAGACTGAAGAAGAGGTGACTGAGACTATTAACTCCTCAGGCAAATGTTTACTGACGTTATGATCAAGTGAGAAGTAGAATTTTCTCATAGATTCCATTGAAAGAACCAGTGGAGCCTCCTGGTGGCTATTCAGGATATTGTTACTTCTGGTTTGGCGTCAGGGAGTAAACGAGAATGCAGTTACTGTGCAGCACGGAGCAAGTCTGTTTGTTGACATGCAGACACTCCTAACTACTGATGTGATTTTGTGCTGGTCATATTATGGTCTGTATGTCGTGCCCTGTCAGCCACCGCAGTGATAGCTTCGATTATTTTAGATGTTCATCGTGTTAGAGCTTGTGAAAAAGAAGCAGATTAAAGCAAACACATGGAAGCATCATGGACGTGCCAGCTCTGTGTCATGGTCAGGAGAGGGGGAGGAGTCAGCGGCGTTGCTAGACGACAGATGGACGTTTACAGTGGTGTCACAAACATATGTCCTCCAAAACTGTAGAGGGAGCAAACATTCTTTTTGAATGTTGAACTCCATTGTTCAGTGAATCTCTTTGATTGGCCCAAGATGGCGGCTTCTGCAAAGCAAGGACCTTTCCTCAAGAGCAGATCAAAGACAACATCTTGTCTTTTAAAGCAACGATACACTTATACAAACATTACATCAGATGTTGTCTTACAGGCCGTCAGTGTGGCTCTAACTGATGCCACGACAAACACAAGGCAAACACAGGAAACTAAGATCAGGAGGAAAAACAAGATTTAATGTCACGCTGTTAATGTGACTTTCATGTTTGCTGCTAAAACAAACACTAAACACTTCCACACTTCCATGCAGACCGTGAAAACTCAGTGTGTGGGAACAGAGGCCACTTGTGAACTTTCCACGGTTCGTGTTTTAGCCTTTGTTTGGTTTTAATCGCTGTAATTCTCTGCTCTTCTTCGTCTTCTTTTTTATGGTTGTGATGAATGTAGCTGTCGCCCAGGCTTCCCTCACTGGGAAAACAAAGACAGATTTAATGGAAGATGATGTGATTACGCAGGAGACAGAATCAACACACACACACACACACACACACACACAGAGGAAAACATCTCTAAAATGTTGGTGGTTTGGTCCGAATGCGGTTTTTCGGCGCTGGTCTCAGTTCTCATCACAAACACTGACATCTTGTCCACATTAGGACAGAAACCCTCCCCTCTGTCTGCTCCTCGTCCCTGCTCACAGGATGTGAGGTCAGCAGTGTGTGTGTGTGTGTTGTGATGTGTCCCCCTCGGTGTCCCCTTTCTCTCAGAGATTTGGTTTCAGCCGTCACTGAGGCTCATTAATGTCACTGCCAATTTACTACACACACATTCATATATAAATATATACACACCATTTTTAACACACACACACTCACACACACACATGGACACACACTTCCTGTCCTCACCTGTCACGATGAATGTTCTACGTTTGTTTTCCCTCTCTCTGATTTCTCACCCTCTGTCTTTGTCCACCTCTTTCGTTCAGTCTGCACTTTTACTTCTCCCACATTCATGTCTTTATCCTCCTGTCCTCCTGTCCTCCTGTCCTCTCTCTTGTTCCTGTTCCCTTCATCTCCGCTCGTGTCTCCATCCAAACATTTCTCAAGATCAAGAAGACGAAGATGGACACGAGGACGAGGACGAACCTTTTCACGTGTCTGTATGTCTGCAGTTGTTATGAATACGACGTGATTTAGTTGATGGATTTCTATGATATTTGATCTGTTTCTTGTTATTACAGCAAATATGATGGAAGTGATTATTAAATTATATTCAACAAATCAATTCAAATGCCTTCAGTGTGGTGTTTTAATACCATGAAACTTTGACTATATTTTCTATAAGTATCATATTACCATGACTTATGGAGTGCTAAAATAAATAGAAATAAATAACAACATAAGATAAACATGTGCACAGCAAATAACATATGGAATTACCCTGAGAACATTTTATTTTGACTTTTTTATTACAGTTCATAATCTCACACAGCATAAGCACTTCTGATTTCAGTCATTTATCTTCTGTTTTTAACGTATAGACTAATTTATACATGGTACAGATTAAAATATCTGTTCATAAATAATCACACCGTACACATTTTTGTATTTTATTTTGATTTGCTCTCATATTTATTTGTTGTTTGCTGCTTTTTTGCACCAACGACCAGGACATATACTGTTCTATGGTGTACTGTTCTATGGTGTACTGTTCTACTGTATACTGTTCTATGGTGTACTGTTCTATGGTGTACTGTTCTATGGTGTATAGTATACCAGGGTATGTGATCAGAGTGCAGCTGAGGAGTTTTGACCGGAGTGTGAAGAAAAATGAAACAAATAAGAAAAACCCATCAAATGTAATTATTAATCAATGAATTATTAATAATTTGTGGTGCATCACTACACATCACCATCGCACTCTTGCAACCTCACAGTCTGACCAAGCAGCTCTTACTGTGGCGCTCAGGTGGAGAAGGAACTTGTCAGTCAGTCTTGTAACCAGAGGGTTGCCAGTTTGAATTAGCAGCAGGTGAAGGATTGAGGTAACCCTGTACCACTGCTGCTAATTCAAGTAAGGCAGAGATTAAATGCAGAGAAGAATAAAGAAAAAGTTTTGCGTGATTTATTTTTGTTATATTTGTGTACATAAGAAAATGACATGCTACCGGGAACTCATTTGCATATACTGTAGTATATAGTTCACGATTGGATGAAATTTGACAGTGGGCTAAATGACACACACACACACACACACACACACACACACACACACACACACACACACACACACACACACCGTGACTGGGTGCCCTGTGTTCAGATGTGACCTTGTGTTTAACCACATCACGATCAATAAGTCCTCATTTGTTCAGACAACCTCGCTCAACCTGTGATTTTCTGTAGGTTATGTGTGTGTGTGTGTGTGTGTGTGTGTGAGTGTGTGTGTGTGTTGCGTGTGTGTGTGTGTGCGTGTGCTGTCATTAGCACTAATGATTGACAGTGTCCTACCATGTCCACCTCCCCTTCCTTCCCTTATTGACCCTCCTGTCAGCAGCCTGTCACTGTGACTTCCTCATGTCGTCAATAGCACGTCTTTATCTGGGAGTGTCGTCCCCTCCTCCTCCTCCCCCCTCCCCCTCCTCCCCTCATCTACCTGAAGGCTTATTTGAGATACTGTATCAGTTTGTTTGAGTTTCTCTCTTTAAAGGGGCAAAACATCCTCAGTGGAGTAGAAAGGTGAGAACATTTAGATCAGATTTTAGAGAACAGTTCTCCCAACGAACCACAGAACACACTGAAGCTTACATTTACAAGTTAGATGTGAAGTTTCACCATTTGCTAATTAAACTTTATCATAATGGCTGTGATAAAAAAAAAAACAGGCTAATACAAGCTAATACAAGCTCAACTATTAACATGTGTTTCTTTTATCAATAAATCAGCAAAATAAATCACTGTAAACACAGTATATCAAACAAATGAACCATTGCATTTGTTGTCCTTTAGAATCTTTCCTGTTGGATCTGTCTATCTATCTATCTGTCTGTCTGTCTGTCTATCTATCTATCCAGCTGCTATCTCATGAGACATATAGTCATCAGTCTAAAGACCTTGAACACATTTCATTAGACTCAGAAGAGATGAACTTTCTTTGGAATCATCTTCCTAAAGTGTGTGATGATCTCGTGTTAACAACGTCCTTTTCTTAGGTTTCTTTGCTTGTGGTTGCTCATCTTGGATCAGAACAGGAGCACCTTTAAAATAGATCAACTCTTGTTGTCTTCAGTGAATACATCCAGGATCCTGGTTCTTCCTCTGCAGTCCACTGTGACATGATAGACCTGTTTCCAGAGGGTCTTTTGTTTAAAACCACAGCAATCTCATTAGACTTCTGTCTCTTTCACTGTTTTAAACATCAGACATTAATCCTTGCTCAGGAAGTGATGTCCTGTCAGTTTGTGGTTTGTATAGAAACTAAAGCTCAGGAAAAGGTCTGATGTTCTCGGCCATGTAAGAAAAATCATAATCCTTGCTTAGTCTTTAGCATTATTAAATATTATTTATGAGTAACATCATGGAAAAACACCACGAGTCTCAGTGTTTGACATGAGAAGCTCGATCACTCTCATGTCACATGTTGGATTCTTACTTCACCTGAAAAAGGTGCATGACGGAGAAGAAGGGGAAAGAAAAGGAAGGAGAGAGGAATGTAAGGAAAGGTTCTGAGGAAGCAGAAAGGAGAGCGAGGAAGAGGAGGAGGGAGGTAGAGGGGAAAATGACAGATGGGCCCAAAGAAGAGAGGGCGGCTGGGTTCAGCACTGCGGCAGAACTCAGCGTATGACAGCTTTACTGTGTGTGTGTGTGTGTGTGTGTGTTACCTCTTTAGGACCTGACCTTGTGAGAACCATGTGTTTGTGTACTTGTACGTATATATACAAGTATATTAGGATTATATTAGGACTTTGTTTCAGGTTCAGTATTAGAATTAGGTTGAATTATGATCCTTGAAAGAGAGAGCATTAAACATGATGATAATAATATTAATAATAATAATACTACTAATAATAATAATAATAATAGTATGAATTAGGGAATGAATGTGAGGATGCTTGTGTCCAGACTGTTGACCTCAGGTGTTCGTCCACCTGTTATCTCTGCATCCATTTCTATACTGACTTCAGCAGTGATAAATGTGTGTGTGTGTGTGTGTGTGTGTTGTGTGTTTGCATGAGCGCTCAGTGAAGTTGATGTTGTGTACGTGTGTCGCTGCTCTCATTACTCAGTGTTCAGTGTCAAATCTATGGCTGACATGTGCTGAAACCT